>NC_037684.1:39533428-39762153 GCF_003255815.1 Theropithecus gelada | reverse complement strand
TTCCTTCCTTCCTTCCTTCCTTTCTTTCTTTCTTTCTTTCTTTCTTTCTCTCTCTCTCTCTCTCTCTCTCTCTTTCTTTCTTTCTTTCTTTCTTTCTTTCTTTCTTTCTTTCTTTCTTTCTTTCTTTCTTTCTTTCTCCTCTTTTTTCCTTTCTTTTTGCTCTGTCGCCCAGGCTGGAATGCAGTGGCTCGATCTTGGCTCACTGCAACCTCTGCCTGCTGGGTTCAAGCAATTCTCCTGCCTCAGCCTCCCCAGTAGCTGGGATTATAGGCGTCCACCACCACACCCAGCTAATTTTTGTATTTTTAGTAGAGACGGGGTTTCACCATCTTTGCCAGGCTGGTCTAGAACTCCTGACCTTGTGATCCACTCACCTCACACTCCCAAAGTGCTGGGATTACAAGTGTGAGCCACCACGGCATCCTGCCTCTTTTTCCCTTCCCTCCTTTCTTCCTTCCCTCCTTCCCTCCTTCCTTCCTTCCTTTCTTCCTTCCTTCCACCTTTCTTTCCTTACTTTCTTTCCCTTTCTTCCTTTCTCCCTCCCTCCCTTCTTTCCTTCCTTCCTTCCACCTTTCTCACTTTCTTTCCCTTTCTTTCTTTTCTTTCCCTCGCTTGCTTGCTTGCTTTCTTTCTTTCTTTCTTTCTTTCTTTCTTTCTTTCTTTCTTTCTTTCTTTCTCTCTCTCTCTTTCCTTCCTTCCTTCTTCCTTCCTTCCTTTTTTTTTTTTTTTTAAACAGGATCTTGCTCTGTCGCTCAGGCTAGATAGAGTGCAGTTGCATAACCATGGCTCACTGCAGCCTCGACCTCCTGGGTTGAATCCTTTTGAATCCTTCCTTCTACCTCTGCCTCTCGAGTAGCTGGGACTATAGGCACACACCACCATGACCTGGTGACTTTTGTAGAAACTGGGGCTTTGCCACATTGCCCAGACTCAAACTCTTGGGCTCAAGTGATCCGCCCATCTTGGCCTCCCAAAGTGCTGGGATTACAGGCATCAGCCAAAGTACCCAGTCAGAATGTTATATTTTCATTGCAAATAGACTACATTGTTTTTATTCACTGGTGTCAGTAGACTGTAAGAAAATGAACAGTGAAGATTACTCAGTTTGGTTCACTTTTGTCATCCTGAAAAAGAGATGGTTCTTTGCTTTATATAAGAAGCAGTAATCTTGGCCAGCTCTCTAAAGATGAGGGATTTAGGGATTTGGCTTCTCCACTCACCAGCTGTGGAACCCTGCAGTGATTCACCTGCATCATTGGTTGGGAGACTCCATGAGCCATAGATGAGTGCTAAGATCGTCAGGAAGACAGCATTACACAATGGAAAAGAAGTCAATAGCATTAATATGAAGCAATGCTCAATGGAGAAGATAGTTGAGATGTCAGTGATGGATTATTTTACTCCTTGATAGATTGAATTTTCCTTTTGCAGGTTTTATCTGAATGGCGCTAATTCTGCCAAGTGCACTGAGGAAGGACAATGGAGCCCAGGGATTCCTGTCTGTGCTCGTAAGTCTATGGGGAGGGTGATCAGCTGGTTTGCCCAGAACCTTCCTGGTTTTAGCACTGAAAGTCTCACATCTGCACCCTCTTCAGTCGCAGCTCAATGAGATGAATGGTCACCCTTGTGGGGGATATTTGTCCTGGTATCTTGCTGTAGAAGATGAAACAACCACTTTGGAATGACAGAAGGGAAGCATTTTACGCACAAACACATTCTGTATTCTCCACCTGGTGGTCATTACTCTATCCAAGCCAGTTTTTGCTGGGTGTGTTGACTCCAGTGCTCTCATAGTGCTTTGGAAGAAGCTTGGATATGTGTGGCATTGGTCTATTAGGGACGGTCACCACTTAACTAGGGGAACTTCTGCAAACAGTGAGATCAAACAAACATCTTCCTCCCACTCTGGAACTTCATTCATTTATTCACTTATTCAGTAAACATGAATTGAGGATCTACTGTATGCTGGATCCTCTTGTTAGCACTGAGGCTGCAAGGACAAAGGAGACAGCTCTGCCTTCAGAGAGTAAGCCTAGTGACAGGCGAGACGCAGAGGAAAGTCACCCTCACAGTAAGCTAAGAGCCCATCAAAGGGGCTTGCATTCTAGGAGCTGATTGGCATTCTTCTAAAAAGCAGTGATGTTTTTTCAGAGGACCTTCAGCTAAGCTGTCAGAGTCATCTCTAGGCTTTGCTTATGTAGGGAAGGACATTCTTATGTTCCCCAACTTGTGATTTATACATCTTTGACCAGGAGACCCAGGCATTACAATACTAGTTATAGTTCTTCAACATGTCAGTACGTCTGTCCTTAGCAAAAGCAAGTGGAGGCTGGGTGCAGTGGCTCATGCCTGTAATCCCAGCACTTTGGGAGTTCGAGGAGGGTGGATCACCTGAGGTCAGGAGTTCAAGACCAGCCTGACCAACATGGAGATACTCTGTCTCTACTAAAAAATATAAAATTAACTGGGCGTGGTGGCACATGCCTGTAATCCCAGCCAGTTGGGAGGCTGAGGCAAGAGAATCACTTGAACCCAGAAGGCAGAGGTTGTGGTGGTGAACCGAGATCGCGCCATTGCACTCCAGCCTGGGCAACAAGAGTGAAACTCCTCCTCCTCCTCAAAAAAAAAAAAAAAAAAAAAAGCAAGTGGAAAGTAAAGCAATTTCAAATAAATAATTGTTTACAAAAACCTGAACAAACAAAAGCAAAAGTTTTTTTTGTTTTTTTTTTGTTTTTTGTTTTTTTTGAGACGGAGTCTTGCTCTGTCGCCCGGGCTGGAGTGCAGTGGCCGGATCTCAGCTCACTGCAAGCTCCGCCTCCCGGGTTTACGCCATTCTCCTGCCTCAGCCTCCTGAGTAGCTGGGACTACAGGCGCCTGCCACCTCGCCCGGCTAGTTTTTTGTATTTTTTAGTAGAGACGGGGTTTCACCGTGTTAGCCAGGATGGTCTCGATCTCCTGACCTCGTGATCCGCCCGTCTCGGCCTCCCAAAGTGCTGGGATTACAGGCTTGAGCCACCGCGCCCGGCCGAAAAGCAAAAGTTTTTAAAGGATACATTAAGTAAAAATTTTCACTCAGCAGTAGGAATCACCATGGTTCCTATAGTTTTAATTTAAAACAGATTTATACTGATTATGTAAATTTGCTCCTTTATTTAGAGACAGAGTCTTGCTCAGTTGCCCAGGCTGGAGTGCAGTGGTGTGATCACAGCTCACTGTAACTTTGAACTCCTGGGGCCAAGTGATCCTTTCAGTCTCCTGAGCAGCTGAGATCATAGATGAGCGCCACCAGATCTGGCTAATTTAAAACAATTTTTGTGGAAACAGGGTCTTGCTTTGTTGCCCAGACTGGTCTTGAACTCTGGGTTTCAAGCAACCTTCCTGCCTCAGCCTCTCAGAGCTCTGGGATGACAGGCGTGAGCCACGGTGCCTAGCCATAAACTAACTTTCCAAAAGGGTTATAGAGAGAAAGACTACTTTAGCTTTAATCTAATTTAAATGAGTATTTCTCATACTTGAATGTACATATGAATCTTCTGGGCATCTTGTTAAAATATAGATTCTCATTCAGGCACCTGTGGCGGGGTCTGAGCTTCTATATTTCCAACAAGATATTTTCCCAGGCTATGCCTGTGCTGCTAGCCCCTGGACAACACTTTGAGCAGCAGGGATCCAGAGAATTCAAAGTAAATCATATTTTGGTCAACACCATCTTCTTTCATGCTAGTGTAACTTGCTGAAGCTCCATAGTACTCAGGTCAGGGTGACAAGCCACTGCTATCTCTCTGGGTTCCTGAAGCTACTTGGGTAAGCTCCATCCATACCAAGAGTCCAAAAGCAGAGAGGTATTCAAGAGAAACAGACTGAACTGGTAATGGAATTCATTCCCAAACAACTATGTACAAAGTTGCTGTCATCAGCCATTATTTTAGGATGGTCCCTCAGCACTGAGGGACAAATTCTGCCTTCCAGAAGCATCTTCCAAGGTAGTATTTGAATAAAAGATTTTATAAAACCTAACCATTGCGTTGTTGCAAAAGACAAATTATTGGTGGCAAGACTTAAATTTCCTTAATTTTTTGGTGTTTTGACTGGTTTGGACATCTGATTTGAGGGTCATATTTTCTTTTCTTTTTTCTTTATTTTTCTTTCTTTCTTTCTTTTTTTTCTGAGACAGAGTCTCTCTCTGTTTCCCAGGCTGGAGTGCAGTGGTGCGATTTTGGCTCACTGCAGCCTCGGCCTTCCAGGTTCAAGTGATTCTCCTGCCTCAGCCTCTGGAGTAGCTGGGACCACAGGCACACACCTCCATGCCTGGCTCATTTTTGTATTTCTGGTAGAGGCAGGGTTTCACCATGTTGGCCAGGCTGGTCTGAAATTCCTGACCTCAAGTGATCTGCCCGCCTCAGCCTCCCAAAGTGTTGGGATTAAAGGCGTGAGCTGCCGTGCCTGGCAGGTCATGTTTTCCTATTACACATCCACAATTGACTATTTTTACCCTGGTAATTTGATCAGTTTGCATTTTCTCAAGTTTATCCTTAGAGTTTTTTTTTCTTTATGGAAAGAGTATATTTAAAAGCCTTAACTATTTTCATAGAAATGATAGTTCTTTCTTTTCCTAGCCATCACCTGCCCTCCACCATCCGTACCTATGTTTGCAACACTTCGTGTTTATAAGCCATCAGCTGGAAACAATTCGTTCTATCAGGACACAGCAGTTTTTGAATGTTTGCCACAACATGCGATGTTTGGAAATGATACAATTACCTGCACAACCCATGGAAATTGGACTAAATTACCAGAATGCAGGGGTAAGTGCAATAAGACAAAATATGTATGGTAGGGCAAGATCCCATTTGTGAAAGGTATTGAAAATTCTGACTATCATGGAATGCTTCCAATGAACTCATTCAACTGCTGTTTATTGAGCATCTACCATATGCCAGGCAGTGTGCTGGGCACTGGGGATTCCAGGTGAATGAGACCTGGCTTCTGACGCAAGGGAATTACAAATAATGCAGTTAACTGTCTGGAGCTGCCTGGGACAGCTTCCCATAGGTGGTGACCTTTGAAATAGGCCTTGGAGGAGGAGTAGAGAATGAGGAGAAGGCATACCTCACATGGGGGAGGCACGAAAGGCAGGACGTCTCCGTGGACAGCTGAACATTTCAGCGAGTCTGGTAAAGTTCTTTTCTGGGTGAAGTTCGTGGGTTAAATTGGAGAGTCCTAAGACATGAAGGTAATGCCTGGGTTGCAGTCTGATTGTTATACATTTTAAAAATCTCTACCCAAGTTTAAGAATCACAGAAATATTTGATTTTTAAGAAATTATGGAAATTCTTTCTCCTTTAACTTGACCTGTCATTGCTATCTTTAAGTTTGTCAGTTGCATAACAGATAAATTACAGAGTTTATCATGTGCACAAAGAGTTTTTTTTGGTTGTTTGTTTTGTTTTGTTTATTTTTGAGATAGAGTCTCACTCTGTCACCCAGGCTGGAGTGTAGTGGGGCAATTTTGGCTCACTGCGACCTCCACCTCCTAGATTCAAGCGATTCTCATGCCTCAGCCTCCCGAGTAGCTGGGACTACAGGTGCCCGCCACCACTCCCGGCTAATTTTTGTATTTTTAGTAGAGAATATTTTTATTCTACTAAAAATAGTAGAGAATATTTATTTGTATTTTTAGCCTGATCATCAGGCTGGTCTGAAATGCCTGACCTCAAGTGATCTGCCTGTGTTGGCCCCTCAAAGTGCTGGGATTACGGGTGTGAACCCCTGCTCCCGGCCAAGAGTTATTCTCATGACTATTAACTTATCCAGTGGTAGATATTACAGATATCCAGTGAATGAGTCAAAACATAAGTGATTTTCAGCATGGAGAAGCTACTAACAACAGTAGTAACTTGCACCCTTCTGGGCACTCAACTATGGGCCAGGCACTGGTCTCCTGCTACATATGTGTCATCTGACTTTATTCTCCCAAATCCTAAAAAGTAGGTTCCCTTTTTTTTTTTTTTTCAGTATTTCACCTAGACGTATCAACTGTTAATATGTTGTGACATTTTTCTCTCTGTTTCTCCATAGAAAGATCCTTTATATTTCTTGCATCATCTGAAAATAAGTTGTATATATTATGACACTTGCCCATAAAGACTTCAACATGAATATACTAAGAACAAGGACATTTTATATCATCACTTAATATGTTTTGGATTATTAACAATAATAATCCAAACAATTCTGATAACATAAACAATTAACAACAATATCATGCAACATTTATCTCAAATGCAAATTTTCCCAGTTGACCCAGAAGTATCTCTTATACATGAATTTTGTTTTATGCAAGATCTGATCAAGAATCACATCTTTAGTTGTCATGTCTCTCTAGTCTCCTATAATAATAATTATTATTATTTTGAAACGCTGTCTCGCTCTGTCACCCAGGCTGGAGTGCAGTGGTGCGATTTCGGCTCACTGCAACCTCTACTTTCCAGGTTCGAGCAATTCTCCTGCCTCAGCCTCCCATGTAGCTGGGATTATAGGTGCCTGCCATCACGCCCAGCTAATTTTTTTATTTTTAGTAGAGATGGGTTTCACCATGTTGGCCAGGCTGGTCTCAAAATCCTGAACTAAAATGATCCACCCGCCTTGGACTCCCAAACTGCTGGGATTACAGGTGTGTGCCTAGTCTTCTGTAATTAAGAATAAGCCCTTGTGTCTTTTGTTGTCTTTCATTGACATTTTTGAAGAGTACAGGCTAGTTGTCTTTTAGAATGTTCTGTAATGTGAACTTGATTGGTTATTACCTCATGATTAGATTCATGTTAAATATTATTGTTAAGAATACATTCTGTACTTTGGGAGGCCGAGGCAGGTCAGGTGGATCACGGGGTCAGGAGTTCGAGACCAGCCTGGCCAATATGGTGAAACCCTCCCTGTCTGTACTAAAAATAGAAAAATTAGCCGGGCATGGTGGCAGGTGCCTGTAATCCCAGCTGCTCAAGAGGTTGAGGCAGGGGAATCACTGGAACCCAGGAGGCGGAGGTTGCAGTGAGCTGAGATTGTGCCACTGCACTCCAGCCTGGGTGACAGAGTGCGACTCCATCTCAAAAAAAAAAAAAAAAAAGAATACATTCTGTCGCATCAGGACATCAGGAGGCACATAGTGTCAGCTGTTTCACCATTGGCCATGCTTAGCTTGATCCTTAGGTGAGGTGTCCTAGATCATCTTTTGGTAAAGGCACTGCTTTTTCTTTGGAATTAGTAAGCAACCTGTGGGTGATGCTTTGAAACCATGCGAATATCCACTGTTGGGCAGTCATCGTAGAATCCAACGGTGATCCTTGAATCTGTCAATTATGACATTGGTGGCTGAAAATGGTGACTTTCTAATTCTATCTTTCCTTCTACATTTATTCACTGGCTTCCCTCTATAGAGAAGAGCTTTCCCTCCATCCACCATTTTTTAGTATTATTATAGACACATGGATTCTTTTTTTTTTTTCTTTTTTTGAGTGGAGTCTCACTCTGTTGCCGAGGCTGGAGTGTAATGGTGCAATCTCAGCTCACTGCAACCTTCACCCCCAGGGTTTGAGTGATTCTCCTGCCTCAGCCTCCTGAGTAGCTGGGATTACAGGCGCATGCCACCACACCCGGCTAATTTTTGTTAGTAGAGATGGAATTTTGTCATGTTGGCCAGGCTGGTCTCTAACTCCTGACCTCAAGTGATGCATCTACCTCAGCCTCCCAAAGTGCTGGGATTACCGAAGTGAGCCACTGTGCCTGGCCACATGAATTCTTTTTTATTTAATGTGTGGCAGAACCAAAATTGAGCCAAGCATTCTGACTCTGGAGTTTGTACGCTTAATTACCTCCTTAAACTACCTCTGAGAATATTGTGCTCCTGGCTCCAGCTTTGCTTTTCTCGCACTGCAGCTCATAAGGATGTGGGTTTGGGCCTCTACTGTTGAAGATCTTAAGGAGGCCAGGAAGCAGCACCATTTTTCTCTGACATATTTCATGATGGCTTCTTGCATACTCTGAATTGAATAACAATAAGATTTACTATTTTAAAGCCAAATAATGGTGTACTAAGTGTGTATGGGGGGAGGGTTCAGTCTTTACATTTTAATTTTATGGTTTGTTAGAAATAGACTTTGCTTTTCTTCTTTCAAACCCACCATCTTAGACTGTGTAAAGATGACGTTTGCAGTAAATAATACCTTATGATTATATGTGAAAACCCGGAGGACTTAGTGAAGTCTCATTAATTTACTTTCAAAGTGTGGTTGTTTCTTTTTTAATATCCAGGGTACCACGAATATAAGAGGAGTGGGGACAGAATTAAGCACAAGGTAACTATAAGTTGCTTGCAGTTGCAGGAACACCCAGTGATTCAGTGGTGTGACAGAGACAAGAATGTGACTATTTCATGACTGTTGGATAGCACTACTATTTATTACTAATATGTCTTATTGAATAAATGTTTTAGAAGTAAAATGCCCATTCCCATTAAGACCAGACAATGGATTTGTGAACTATCCTGCAAAACCAGTACTTTATTACAAGGATAAAGCCACATTTGGCTGCCATGATGGATATTCCCTGGATGGCCCAGAAGAAATAGAATGTACCAAACTGGGAAACTGGTCTGCCGTGCCAAGTTGTAAAGGTATGGAAATATAGGCGAGGTCCTATAAGATCTCTGAATTGATACAGTGGGTCACCTTTACTTGCTATTTTCTTGTTCCAATACTTTTCCACTTGTTGCTCAGACTTGCTAGGAAACTGCTGGCAGGTGACTTCAGGACTCACATGTACCTGGGGAAGCCTCATGCTTAGGAAGCGTGCTTGACTTTAAACAGGATGAAATAAACAGATCCTTTGTAAGCATTGGTGATATGGTGGGAGATCGTGTGGGCTTTTCTTTTTTTTTTTTTTTTTTTTTGAGACGGAGTCTCGCTCTGTCACCCAGCCTGGAGTGCAGTGGCGCGATCTCGGCTCACTGCAAGCTCCGCCTCCCAGGTTCACGCCATTCTCCGGCCTCAGCCTCCCGAGTAGCTGGGACTACAGGCACCCGCCACCTCGCCTGGCTAGTTTTTCGTATTTTTTAGTAGAGACGGGGTTTTACCGTGTTAGCCAGGATGATTTCGATCTCCTGACCTTGTGATCCGCCTGTCTCGGCCTCCCAAAGTGCTGGGATTACAGGCTTGAGCCACCACGCCCGGCCAATGTGGCTTTCTTTATTTGCTTTTAAGTCTTTGCCTCTGAGCATCTTTTATTTATTTATTTATTTTTTTGAGATGGAGTCTTGTTCTGTCACCCAGGCTGGAATGCATTGGCACAATCTCGGCTCACTGCAACCTCTGCCTCCCAGGTTCAAGTGATTCTCCTACCTCGGCCTCCCAAGTAGCTGGGATTACAGGTGCCCACCACCACTCCTGGCTAATTTTTGTATTTTTAATAGAGACGGGGCTTTGCCATGTTGGCCAGGCTGATTTTGAACTCCTGACCTCAGGTGAACTCCTGACCTGCCTCAGCTTCTATAGAGAAGAGCTTTTCTTCTGTCCACCATTTTTTAGTATTATTGTAGACACATGGATTCTTTTTTTTGTTTGTTTTTTTTGAGATGGAGTCTCACTCTGTTGCCTAGCTGGAGTGTAATGGTGGAATCTCAGTTCACTGTAGCCTTCACCTCCCAGGTTCGAGTGATTACAGATGTGAGCCACCACGCCCACCTCTTTTTGTGCTCTGCCTAGCCAAGGCTCGTCTCATTGCAAAAACCAACCACACATTCGAGTTCAAGGAAATTGGGGATATTATAAGGAGGCAACAGGCAAGTCGATCACGTGGGTATTGAAGATGAGGAAATGAAATACAACTGATACTCTTGAAGATTGGAACTGAAAGGCAGGAACTATTCCTACTTTTTCCATATCTCAATAGCCTCTCCCATCTCTGTCTCTCTGCTTATTCATCTTGAACATGGCTTGATATACACCAGACCCTCTCAGTTAAAGGATTCATCACCAACTGGCATCTTTTCCTGGAGATGCTGGTTCCTTTTGAGTTAGGTGTCTACCCTTGATCCCATTAGTGTCATGCTTAAGCAAAGAACAGCCTAGCATTAGAACTCTGCTCAGGTCGCTATGGCTGGACAGTTTAAGCAGAAAGAGGAACTCTGGGGCAGCAGGCAAGATGACAAATAACTAGCATCTTAGGTTATAGTTCCATAGAAGCAGAGCCTGAGACAGGGATTTGAATATGGTTGATTTAGTGAGTGTCTCAGGAGAAGAAAGAGTGAGGCAGATTTGAGAGGGTAAGGCACCGGTTCTCAAACTTCGCTGTGGATCAGCAACACCTGGAAGGCTTGTTTTAACACGGGATTTTTCAGCTCCACTCTCAGAGTTTCTGATTTGGTAGATCTGGGAGGGGGCCTGAATATTTGCATTTATGCCAAGTTCCCTGGTGATGCTAATGCTGCCAAGCCAGGAAGAATTGTGGTCTCTGCTAAAATGAGGTTCAGTTTGATCCCACTGAGCTCTGGAGTGTGAATTCCACCCTTGAGTTAATCCCACTGAAACCCAAGGGGACCTGTTTTTTTTGAGACGGAGTCTCGCTCTGCCGCCCAGGCTGGAGTGCTGTGGCCGATCGCTGCTCACTGCAAGCTCCGCCCCCCGGGTTCACGCCATTCTCCTGCCTCAGCCTGCCGAGTAGCTGGGACTACAGGCGCCCGCCACCGCGCCCGGCTAATTTTCTGTATTTTTAGTAGAGATGAGGTTTCACCATGTTAGCCAGGATGGTCTTGATCTGCTGACCTTGTGATCCGCCTGCCTCGGCCTCCCAAAGTGCTGGGATTACAGGCGACAGGCACTGCGCCCGGCCAAGGGACCTGTTTTTTATATTTCCTCATCAGTCATTGGCTTTGAGCTGCTCCCTTCCCTGACCCTGAGGGTGGCGATGGGGGTGGTTTGCACAACTTCCAGGGAGAGGTGGCTTCCCTATGGCTGAAGGCAATTTTTCAGTATTTATGAGCTGTTGTCAGCCAACACTTGCAGTGGCTGGTGGATAGATGCACCTGCTTAATGAATGCAATCCGAGAGGGCAGTGTAGGCTTACATGAAATGTCAATATCTGTTAGAAGTTTTTTGTATTTTTTTTCCACTGAAATGAAGGCTCTGATGCTTCTGTTCTGACCTTCTGTGGCTACTGTAGGGGAAGAGAAGGCCATCCTGGAAGCTGTGAGTAATGGTTCTATTGATAGAGAACTACAATTAGCAATCATATTACCATTACTTACTATGTACATTCTTGGATTTTTCTTGCCTTGACCAATTTGTGTAGGTGTACTCATCTACTGTTTCAAATGCTAAACTCTCTTTCAGAAAGATTTCCTGAACTCTTAAGTCCTGATTACAAGTATTCTCTCTTTCAGCATCTTGTAAAGTACCTGTGAAAAGGGCCACTGTGGTGTACCAAGGAGAGAGAGTAAAGATTCAGGAAAAATTTAAGAATGGAATGCTGCATGGTGATAAAGTTTCTTTCTTCTGCAAAAATAAGGAAAAGAAGTGTAGCTATATGGAGGATGCTCAGTGTATAGATGGCACTATTGAAGTCCCCAAATGCTTCAAGGGTAAGTCTACATTGGAATGTTTAGCTAGGACTCCCACTTGCCCCTCATCATAATCAGAGCCTTGTTATATAATGATTGTCAAAAACCAGATGAGGCCAGGCATGGTGGCTCACGCCTGTAATCCCAGCACTTTGGGAGGCTGAGCGGGGTGGATCACCTGAGGTCAGGAGTTTGAGAGCAGCCTGGCCAAAATGGTGAAACCCTGTCTCTATTAAAAATACAAAAATTAGTTGGTGTGGTGCCGGGCACCAGTAATCCCAGCTACTCAGGGGACTGAGACAGGAGAAACGCTTGCACCTGAGAGGCAGAGGTTGCAGTGAGCCAAGATCGCATCATTGCACTCCTGCCTGGGCAATACAATGAAACTCAGTCTCAAAACAAAAACACAAACAAACAAACAAATGAACAAAAACCAGATGAATTTGGCCACTGGATTTTTAAAAAGAGGGGTGAGAGGGAGAAACAATGATATGAAGCAGTGAGCTCCAGATGGTGTCCCCACTTGAATTTTCCTTTCCAATTCTTTTTTTTTTTTTTTTTTTTTGAGACGGAGTCTCACTCTGTCGCCCAGGCTGGAGTGCAGTGGCTCGATCTCTGCTCACTGCAAGCTCCGCCTCCCGGGTTCACGCTATTCTTCTGCCTCAGCCTCCTGAGTAGCTGGGACTACAGGCACCTGCCAGCATGCCCGGCTAATTTTTTTGTATTTTTAGTAGAGACGGAGTTTCACCCTGTTAGCCAGGATGGTCTCGATTTCCTGACCTCGTGATTCGCCTGCCTCGGCCTCCCAAAGTGCTGAGATTACAAGCATGAGCAACCGCGCCTGGCCTTTTTAAAATTATTATTATTATTATTGAGACAGGGTCTCACCGTCACCCAGGCTGAAGTGCAGTGGTGTGATCACATCTCATTGCAGCCTTGACTTTCTGGGCTCAAGTGATCCTTTCACCTCAGCCTTCTGAGTAGCTGGGATTACATGCACACACCACCGTGTCCGGCTATTTTTTTATATTTTTATTAGAGAAGAGAGTACGCCATGTTGCCAAGGCTGGTTTTGAACCCTTGAACTCAAGCAATCCACCTGTCTCAGGCTCCCAAAGTGCTGGAATTACAGGCGTGAGCTACGTGCCCAGCGTCTTTTCCAATTCTTTTCTGTAAAACTCAGGGTTGTGGTTTTATTCAATGAATGCTGAGGTGAATTACGCCATCTTGTGTAATTCCAAGTTGAGCTTGAATAGTAACGAACCAAATATTGAATAATAAAAATATCTACCTCATCTTGGTCCCACATTATAAAGAATTCACCCCAAGTTACAAAACAACTCATGGCAGTGATAATTGGTCTAAAGATCTAATATATCCCCCTTTCTCCAGCAATTCCTAGAGTTTGAAAAGTACCCATTAGAGCAAAATGTCCATTAGAGCAAAATATTTTAAGGAAGATGATACCAGGTTTGTGTGAGGTAAAGAAGTGTGTAATGGCCAGCATTTAGAGCTGCTAACCTTTTAAGGTTTCAGATTTAGGGTTTAAATGTCTTTGATGCCAGGAAGTAAGAACCAGCCAGAGGCTGAAGCTGTTGTTGGCTCTAGGTTTAGAAATCTTTCAAAAATATTGACAATCTTGTTTGAGCAGCTGGGAGAGGACAGTAGGGAGCAGACAAAGCTAAGAAGAGAGGAGTCTGAGAAGTGTTCAGCTAGTGGGAGAGAAGGGAATGATAACTGATTAAAAATACCCACCTCATGGGGTTGGTTTGATTACTAGAAATATGCATGACATGGAGGAACATAATTTTAATTACAAATAGTTAGAAATGCACTGAATAAATTGCCGTTGTTCAAAAGACAGCAGAGCCCCAGCGAGATGTTAAATACAAAACATGGCAAAATACAATAAGCTTAAATAAAAATCAGTAGAAAAAATACGAGAAAAGAATAATTGAAAAAGTCTTAGCTTTACTGATATATTTCTTCAGGGTCTTCTCCCTTATGGTCTTTAGACAGATGCAGTACTATAAAGGGCTGATACAGTTTTTTTCCCCTTTAATCTTGACTGTTATAGAAAAGTCTTCACTGTATATAGAACCTCTAATTTTATCTCTTGAACATGAAGGTCTTGGCCGGGTGTAGTGGCTCACACCTGTAATCCCAGCACTTCGGGAGGCCGAGGTGGGCAGATCACTTGAGGTCAGGAGGCCAGCCTGGCCAACATGGTGAAACCCGGTCTCTACTAAAAATACAAAGATTAGCCAGGCGTGGTGGCATGTGCCTGTAGTCCCAGCTACTCAGGAGGTTGAGACAGGAGAATCGCTTGAACCTGGGAGGCAGAAGTTGCAGTGAGCTGAGATTGTGCCATTGCACTCCAGCCTGGGTGACAGGGCGAGACTCTATCTTAAAAAAAAAAAAAGAAAAAGAAAAAGAAAAAGAAAATGAGGGTCTTATCATTTCCCTAATGTTTTCTCCCATCACTTAAACCTCACACTAAATGATTTCATTCACATAATCACATGTATTCTATATACTTGTAAAATGTATTTGGTTTGGCTTAGCTATTTACCACATTTAGGAAATGATTGTTTCTCTTAGAATGTTTATCTTTTTCTCCCCCAACAGAACACAGTTCTCTGGCTTTTTGGAAAACTGATGCATCCGATGTAAAGCCATGCTAAAGTGGTTTTCAGATTCCACATAAAATGTCACACTTGTATCTTGTTCATCCAAGGAACCTAATGGAAATTAAAAAATAAAGCTACTGAATTTATTGCCTCAGCCATTGCAGTGTTACTCTTCATGGTAGCGTACTTTTAGTTATGTCATCTGGTTAAGAAATGCAAATATTTGGAACATCATCATTTTATGGCTGTGAAATTGACAGTATAAACGATTGTCTAGGTATCCCACTTTTCCTGTGTGTAGTCCTGTTCTCGGCTGGGCGCGGTGGCTCACGCCTGTAATCCCAGCACTTTGGGAGGCAGAGGTGGGCGGATCACCTGAGGTCAGGAGTCCGAGACCAGCCTGGGCAACATGGTGAAACCCCGTCTCTACTGAAAATACAAAAATTAGCTGGGCGTGGTAATGTGGGCCTGTAATCCCAGCTACTCAGGAGACCGAGGCAGGAGAATTGCTTGAACCTGGGAGGTGGAGGTTGCAGTGAGCCGAGATTGTGCCACCACATTCCAGCCTGGGCAATAGAGTGAGACTCCATCTCAATAAATACATAAAGAAACAAGTAAATAAATCCTACTCTCAAGCACTTTCATGTAAAACACCTGCAATACAATATTTTTCATAGAATGGGCCACAGACCCCCTACCCCATTACTATGACCTATCTGCTTATTCCAAAGAACAAGTGTTGTGCCCCAGAATTGTTAAGAATGACCCAGAATTCTGCATTTATGACAAAGTTTCCAGATAGTTCTTGTGCATCTTCAAGTTTGAGAAGCATTGCCATACAGAAGTAAGCATGGACTTCCAGGTCAATAGGACTGAATTTGCATCCTTGATGCTGGGTTTACATAGCGCCAAAAAATTTTTCTGTATCCACTACAATTCCATGGCCCATCATTGATGTTGCTCCTTTGCATATATTCAACTCCCTTGCCCTTCTCTCCTTCGGTAGTGTTTGCTGGCCAAACACCGCTGGCGCTATCGGCCTTCCTTTTGCCTGCACCTGAGGAGTTGAATGTGGCTAGAAAAAAAAGAGGAACTCACAACCGTGCCAATAGGTCCCATTTTAAATTCATAAACACAAACTTTACATGGGCCTCCAACTCTGCCCAACAATCCTATTATATTTCTCTAATTTGTTCACTCCCTTACTCTCTAAAGTGGCTATTTCTCTTCTCAACCTTCCTCAAGCTACCTTCCTTCTCCTCATCCTTAGCTGATAACTTAGCTCCGTATTTCACTGAGAAAATAGAAAAGATCTTTTTTTTTTTTTTTTTTTATCTTTCCACTCCCAAATCCATCATTCTACCGGTGTTGACAACCACGGAATCTGCCTTCTGTCAGGTTACAATGGATGAACATCTAAGGACAAACCCTCTCTTTATGTGCTAGGACCCATTTTCTCTCTCCTACTTAAGGATTTTACTCCTGAAATTAATGCTCATCCATGTTTATTTTTTCCTTTCTATTGGAACACTTCAATCAGCATACAGATATATGGTAATGTCACCCATTAAAAAAAGAAGCCCTGTTACTTCACATCTTTTTTCCAGCTACAGCTCCAACTCTTTAGTCCCTGTTTTCACAAAAGTCCTGGAGTTATTTCCCTTTGCCATCTGCACTATGTGCTACCCATCACTTCACAATCTGTGTTCTCCATGGGATTTACCACCCATGCCTCTTTCTCAGAACTTAACCCAATTCCATGTGATGTGGACTGAATCTTTTCTCCAAGATGCCTCTCTGCTCCTCCTCCTTTTACAGAAACCAGAGTGGCTCCCCTTCCTTCTATGCTTTCATTGAAAAGCTCCAAATTCCCTTTACTTAACCTTAAAAACCAATTTTACGGCCGGGCACGGTGGCTCACACCTGTAATCCCAGCACTTTAGGAGGCCAAGGCAGGTACAAAAAAATTAGCTGGGCGTGGTGGCAGGCACCTGTAGCCCCAGCTACTTGGGTGGCTGAGGCAGGAGAATTGCTTGAACCTGGGAGGTGGAGGTGGCAGTGAGTCAAAATGGCGCCATTGCACTCTAGCCTGGGCGACAAGAGCGAAACTCTGTCTCAAACAAACAAACAAACAAACAAACAAACCCAATTTTACGTTTTCTTCCCCAAATCTTTCCTTCAGACTCTCTCTCTCTCTCTCTCTCTCTGTGTGTGTGTGTGTGTGTGTGTGTTGAAGGTGGAGTTTGAGAGACTGTGGTATTTCCCGTTTCTAAACCAAAAGCCCTATTTAGGGATTTTTGCCAAACAAAAAACCATCTGCTCTGGTTTCCTCCTCTCAAAGCACAAAGTTTTGTGCTTTGTTTTCTTTAACTTGTTGCATGTTAATTTAAAAATAGGCCTCTCTTATCCTACTTAACAGCTCTAGACATGGAAAGAGGGCAGTAAACATTTAGAATGTCTTCTGCCCCACACACGATCACTGCATTGGTTCTGAAAAAGGGGAGAGAATATTTTTGTATTATCCCACCTTTTGTTGCAAATGCTTCATAATTCATTTATTGTGTTTTAAATTTAAAATATATGTTGGAACTAATAAGCAAATTCAGTAAAGTTCCAGAATATGAAATTAACACACAAAATCAGTAGCATTTCTATACACTAATAGCAAGCCATCTGAAAAAGAAATTAAGAAAACAATCTCATTCACATGGCTACAAATATGTATATATACACACACTCACACTCTTACGATTTTAGCCAAGGAGGTGAAAGACTTGTAGTTGAAAAATATAAAATATTGATGAAAGGAATTAAAAAAGACACAAATAAATGGAATAATATTCATGTTCATAGATTGGAAGAATTAATATTGTTAAAATGTCATTGTTACCCAAAGTGATCTACAGATTCAGTGCAATCCCTATCAAAATTCCAATGACATTTTTCACAGAAATAGAAAAAACAATTTGTATGAAACTACAAAGGCCCCCGAATATCCAAAGTGATCTTGAATGAAAAGAACAAAGCTAGAGGCATCACATCATCTAACTTCAAAATATACTACAAAGCTATAGTAATCAAATCAGCTGACACAAATACAGACGCATAGACCAGTGTAAGAGAATATGCAGTTCAAAAATAAACTCACACATTTATAGTCAATCGATTTTCTACAGAAGTGTCAGGGGTTGGCCAGGGCTGCAGTCTTATCTGAAGGCTCAAGTGGAGGAGGATTTGCTTCTAAGCTCACTCAGAGGTTGTTGGCATGATTCAATTCCCTTTGGGCTATTGGAAGAGAACCTCAATTCCTTACTGTTTACCTGTGACTTCCCTCAATTCATTGCCCTTCAGACCTTAAAGGAAAATTGGATGGCACACTATAGTACTCATGACAATACACTCTTTTTTTTTTTTTTTTTTTTTGCTTGATCCACTGCTTTCTGAGAATAGCTCCTCCAGGATTCTGATAGACCTCTTTTCTTGGTAGAAACTCAGTAGAGTAAGGTTAGTAAGATAAACTACAACACCCAATGCTGCAGTTGGCCTTCGAACTGCAACTGATACTCATCTTCTTCCTCCACCACCATCCATTTCATATTCTCCTCACCCTTGGCTGGTTCTTCTGTTGGTCTCACTGGCTTTTCTGGTGGTGTGACAAAGACCTTCATCCTTGAGGGGTCTGAAAGGACTCTATGCCTTTCTGATGTTTCTATGATTTTTATAATCAAAATTGTATGAAGGAGTACTAAGGAGGCAGCAGCCCATTGCTCCTGATGATCAGGGCCAATGACCCTTTCCAAGATGGTGAGATCTTTGCTTGCAGGTTCCTTGGCAAAAGGAGCCTAAAGTAGCCAGGCACCATCTGTAGTTTATAGTTCAATGGGACTTGCTGTGCCCCTAGTGGAAGTGTTTCCCTTTTGGAAACAAGGCCTTTTAAACTTATAGAGTTCAGATGTGGAATAAAGCATAAATGTTCCCAAGTGAGTCAAGGGGAGAAATAGTAACTTGGCCACTGCTGCTTCAAATCCTTGATTCCTAGACCCATGTATTGTTCCTATTGGGGAGACAATGAAGATGTTTGATTTAAAGTATATACTTCATCATAGAGGATCATATCTCAAAGCTACTGCTTTGATTATGCTTTCAACAGGCCATTTCAAGGTTCTGTCAGCTGGCAGCTTCTGGATGATTTGGTAGGTAATGTGATCAGTTGGTCCTGTGGTCAGGGGCCTATTGTCATACCACCTTTACTATAAAATGGGTTACCTGGTCTGGTGCAATGTTATTTGGGATCCTGTATCAGTGGATTCGAACTCCGTAAGTCCTCGGATGGTGATGCAGGAAAAACAAATGCATATCCAAATAAGTATTGATTCCTAGCATAATGAATCTGTGCTCCTTCAGTAGAGGTAGATCCAATGGAGTCACCTTGATACCTTACGTGCCAGTGGGTCTGCTTGAGAGATGGTGTCATCTTGGAGGCTCAACGTTGGTCTTTAGTCTCTGTTGCTTGCCAGGTTGGGCATTCAACCAAGACAGTATCCAGATCAATCTATGTAAGTAGGAGACCATGCCGTTGGGCCTATGAATTATCTCCATCCTTGTTACCATAGCCATTTCAGTCATGTGGCCATTATGCCAGCACTGGGGCGGCCAGTGATAGAGGCCAGATGCTGTCAACTGGCTGAGTCTTTTTCTCTATCTGGTTATGTAGTACCTTGCTAGTGGGAGTTAACATGTGCATCTAAGATCTTCATACTTTGTGCCCACCCCATTTATTCATTCACATGCCTCTACTCCAGTCGTCTTGGTACCTGATCTACCCATCTTTCTTCTCACCTCTCAGACTCTGTCACGCTACTGCCTATGAGTTCATATATATTATAATCGTAAGCTACTTCTTTCTCCACACAAGGAAGATGACCATCCAAAATTCTTCCCATGGGGAGGATTTTTTCTCACCACTGTTTTTCAAGATGCTCTTTGAATAAGCTGTATTGTAGCTATCATCCTTTTGTTTACCTACACACACATATAGACCTTCATATCCATGAACCAAGCTCAGGCTTTTTCCTCTGCTCTAAGCTGGTCCTACGGGATCATATGGGGTCATATGGCTATAGATGTGCACTTAGGAATGTCATTAGTACAACAGTGATGGATGATGTGCAGTTTTGACCCTCTGATCATGCAGCTTCAGGGTATATCCATTACCATCTTATCATGGGTTGTTGCTAGGCACATTTGACCTTATGACTTGGTGGGTGTGACAGAATATAGCTGGTGATGGGCAGCTGTAACTGCCTAGTCATTTGGTGCCTAGCATCCAGTATATTAGAAATTGTTTCTCAAGTGGCATCTAATTCTCCATTGTAGATGAGATGGCCTTGCTTTTTAGTTTTCTTAGATTGAGAAGAGTTCCTCCATTTTTCTTCCTCCTTTCTTACAATCTTTATATATATATATAGATATATTTTTTTTTTGAGATGGAGTCTTGCTCTATTGTCCAGGCTGGAGTACAGTGGCACGATCTCACTTCACTACAACTTCTCCTGCCTCAGCTTTCCAAGTAGCTGAGATTACAGGTACCCATGACCATGCCTGTTTAACAATTTTTTTTTTTGAGGCAGGGTTTCACCATGTTTGCCAGGCTTGAACTCCTGACCTCAAGCAATTCGCCCACCTCAGCCTCTCAAAGTGCTGGGATTACAGGGTTGAGACACTGTGCCCCCTCACAATCTTAATTTTTTAAAGAGTAGAGGACAATCATTTGGGTTTGTCTGATGTCACCTTATGATGAGATTTCAGTTGTATTGTGGCCAGGATTACAAGAGAAGTGAGATTGTAATCTTCTTAGAGCATCATATCAGGAAGTACATGATATCAATTTATGCCATTACTATTGGTAGTGTTAACTATGATTACTTGGTTAGAAATCTGATGTCTGCCAGATTTCTACATTGTAATCTTACTATATTGTCCTTTGTAATTAATTAATCAGTATCTCATGGGGAGATACTTCACGACTATGTGAATATCCTGCTTTTCATCAAATTTTCATCCAGTGATTTTAGATTTTTACCTAAATCACTTGTTTTTGTGATGGTTGCCAATGAGTAATTTTTAAATTTATCATTCCTTCTACATTTATTATTTTTCATTCTGCTATAAGGAAGTACTTTCCCATTTCCCCAAATTAATTAGTTAGTTAATATTAGTGTGAACACATGGATTCTTATTCAGTGAGTTCTGATTCACTAATATAATTATTTTAATGCTTGAATTGTCACAGAATTGATCAGTAGGAGCCACTTCAAGTGGCTCATGTGCCTTTTTGATATGTCCCCATATCCTTTGGGTACTTTTTAATTTTATTTAAAAAAATGTTTTTTTTTTTTTTTAGACGGAGTTTCGCTCTTGCTGCCCAGGCTAGAGTGCAATGGCGTGATCTTGGCTCACCACAACCTCCGCCTCCTAGGTTCAAGCAATTCTCCTGCCTCAGCCTCCCGAGTAGCTGGGATTACAGGCATGTGCCACCATGCCTAGTAAATTTTGTGGTTTTAGTAGAGACCAAGTTTCTCCATGTTGGTCAGGCTGGTCTCGAACTCCCGACCTCAGGTGATCCGCCTGCCTCGGCCTCCCAAAGTGCTGAGATTACAGGTGTGAGCCACTGTGCCCGGCCCAGGACTCTGAATTCTTTCTTTGTATTTTTCTGAATGTTGTATTATCGTTTTGTATTCCTTCTTTGTATTATCCTGACTTTTGAGGAAGCTTAAAACAGCTATTTCGAATTATCTGCATGAAAGGTCACATCTCTCTCTCTAGAATAGGCCACTGTTGCCTTACTTAGTTCATTTGGTGAGGTCATGTTTTCCAGCATGGTTTTGATGCTTATGGATGTTAATTGTTGTCTGGGCATTAAAGAGTTAGGTATTTATTGTGGTCTTTGCAGTCTGGGCTTGTTTGTTGGGAAGGCTTT
This sequence comes from Theropithecus gelada, assembly GCF_003255815.1. Classification (NCBI taxonomy): domain Eukaryota; kingdom Metazoa; phylum Chordata; class Mammalia; order Primates; family Cercopithecidae; genus Theropithecus; species Theropithecus gelada. The sequence goes on along the minus strand of NC_037684.1, from coordinate 39,740,936 downwards.
CCAAGTATTCAAAGGGAATTGAGTGTTGTGATCTAAGTCTTTGGTCACTGCAACCATATGTGCACTAGGAGAACCCCACGCCCAGTAATGATGACTCTTGCAGACCTCTTGAGGTATCACTTCGGTAGTCTTAAGTAAGATCCAAGAGAATTCCCCAGATTACCAGCCAGAGACTCTTGCTCTCTTCTCTTACTTTCCCCCAGACAGTCTGTCTTTCCATGCTGAACTGCTTGGAGCTGGGTGACACAAGCAGCCTTGTGGCCTCAACAACGGGGACTGTACTAGGTCAGACCTAAAGCCAGCACAGCACTGGGTCTTGCCTGTCTTCCATCTGTTGTTCACTCAAGGCCTAGGGCTCTTTAGGGCTCTTTAGTCAACAGGTGGTGAATCCAGCCAGGCTTGTGAGCTCTCCCTAAGCCCAGGGCAGGTCCAGAAATGCTGTCCGGGCAAGGCCTGGAGTTGGGAACCTTAGGAATTGACCTGATGCTCTTTCTACTGCGCCTGAGCTGGCACCGAAACTGCAAGACAAAGTACTTCCTACTCTTCCATCTCCTTTCCTCGAGGAGTCTCTGCCCCTGGTCACCACCATCCCAGGCCTGCAGGGAGTGATGACTGCCTGGCTACCAATGATGTTCACTCAAGGCCCAAGAGCTCTTCAGTCAGCTTGTGGTAAAAGCTGCCAGGCTTGAGTCTCTTCCTTCAGGGCAGTGTGCTCCCCTCTGGCTTAGGGCAAGTCCAGAAATGCCACCCAGGGGCCAAGGCCTGGAATCAGGGACCCCAGGATCCTGCTTTGTGCTCTATCCCACTTTGGCCGACTTGGTACCCAAGGTGCAAGATAAAGCCCCTTTACTCTTTCCTCTCCTTTCCTCAAGTAAAAGGAGTCTCTCCCTGTGACTACCACAGCTGGAAATGTGCTGGGTCACACCTGAAGTCAGCATGGCAGAGGATCTCACTCAAGTCTTGTGGTGAGTACAGCCTGGCAACTGGTGGTGCTAATTCAAGTCCAAGGGCTCTTGGATCATCAGGTAATGAATCCTGCCAGAACTGGTACTTCTCTTTAAGGCAGTGGCTAGAGTGTGTCAAGAAGTGTTGTCCAGCAGATAGGGCCTGGAATGGGGGCCTCAGGATTCAGCCTGATGCCCTATTCTGCTGTGGCTGAGCTGGAATGCAAGTTGCAAGGCAAAGTTCTCTTTACCCCTCCCTCTCCTCTCCTCGAGCAGAAGGAAGCAGTCTCTCCTGGAGCTGCAAGCTGTGCTGCCTGAGGTTGTGGGAGGGGTAACACAAGCACACCCTTGACCACTCCAGCTGGTGTTTCATAGGTTGTGTGTACCCAAAGACCACTGGCTCCAAGCCCAGCACAGCACTAAGACTTGCCCAGGAATTTCAGTCCTTGTGGCCTAGACCACCTTTCAAGTTTATGTAGGACCCCAGAGCACTTTACCCCATGGTCATGGGGCTAGTTAGAACTCAAGTTCTGTCTGGCTGCTGGGATGGATGATTCTTTCCCGGCTAGGGCTGGTCTACATGCTCCCTCATGGTGACCAGGTGAATTCTGCCCTGTGTGGCTTTCTGCTGTGACAGACAGCACTGAATTCCAATGCCAAGTCCCACAAACACTTCACACTCCCTCCCCCAGGCACACAGATTCTCCCTCTGCACCACATGGCCACTGCTGGGGATGAGCAAAGGGTGGTGTCTACAACTCAAGATTGTCTTTCCCAGCCTCTTCAATGCCTCTTTCCTTGATATAATTTTAAAGCTGGGTACAGGGATTTTTGGTTATGATGGTGCTTTTTTGCATGGATGGTTGTTCTATTTGGTGTTCCTATGAGGGGGATGTTCACTGGAGGTCTCTATTTGGCCATCTTGCTCCACCCCCACCTTTGAGCACTTCTTTTTTGTTTTTTGAAACACAGGCTCACTCCGTAGCCAGGCTGGAGTGCAATGGCGCAATCTCGGCTCACTGCAGCCTCTGCCTCCTGGGTTCAAGCAATTCTCCCGCCTCAGCCTCCTGAGTAGCTGGGACAACAGGCGCGCACCACCATGCTTTCGGTTAAAACACAATTACTCCAAGCTTGTCCTAATTTGTAAACCTCAACCATTTCCCCAATGAACTGAAGATAATGGTGTTTAGAAATCAAGGTGTGCATTGTGTCTGGGTGTGCTCATTGATACTGAGGCATCACTGCTTCTAGGTCCTCTTCAACAGACAGAGCTAGAAAATACATACACATATTTATATACACATACACTACTCCTATAAACAATAATTAGGTCTGCATTTTGGTAGCATCGGATATTCAGCATGCCTAACTTTGACACCTCAGCACTTCTGTTTTAAACCCTTAGCGCCTTTCCAACACTGCTCCCTTCCCCAGCCTATTCCACGAAGAAGCTCCTGGGATATGGCAAGTTTGTTGAAGGTTGTGTTTTGTGCCATTTTGTTCGCTGGAAGGCATTTTAAGCTGCTGGATAGGTTTGGATCCCTGGAAACTAATCAGAGTAGACTTTAGAGCTTAGATGATAGTCCTGATTCCTCTCATTTAATGGTATATTCACAGAAATAAAAATCTGCTATTTTTGTAATTGGAAGAGGCAGTTTGGAGTTGAGGAGTCCATCGGTAGAAACTGTCCAGTTGCAGCCCCTCTATTTAGTGATTATGTGGTCCATTTTGTGCCATAAGTAGATTCCCTTTTTCAAGTGTTTTTCTTCTTAAATGCTCTGATCACCAGGTTGCCTGTCATCACAGTTCTGCTGTACCCTCCCTAGCTACAGTAGCAGTGATCGCCCCCTGCTGGAGATGGTACAGGAAGTAGCCGCCATAGGCAGCCTAGTGAAGAACTACAACCAGAAGGAGCTGGTTATCATCCTCTTTTTTTGTTGTTGTTGAGACGGAGTCTCGCTCTGTCACCCAGGCTGGAATGCAGTGGCGCAATCTCAGCTCACTGCAAGCTCCGCCTCCCGGGTTCAGGCCATTCTCCTGCCTCAGCCTTCCAAGTAGCTGGGACTACAGGCGCCGGCCACCACACCCGGCTAATTTTTTTGTATTTTTAGTAGAGACGGGGTTTCACCGTGTTAGCCAGGATGGTCTCAATCTCCTGACCTCGTGATCTGCCTGCCTCAGCCTCCCAAAGTGCTGAGATTACTGGCGTGAGCCACCGCGCCAGGCCCATCCTCTATTTTTGCACAGTTGGACTGAATCTTTCCAAAGTAATATTACTCACCTAGCAATCATAGACCAAATGAACTCTATAAACTATATAACTATAACTCTACAAATGCATGTAACTATATAACTATGAACTCTATAAATGTATATGGCTAGAGAGGTCTTCTTCCAAGACAAATAGGTCACTGAAGGTTCTTCCCAATGACCATCTTTTTTCTCTTGGTTTATGGCAGGACGGCGTTCTAAATGCAAAGGAATCAATGTTTTCACTCATCTCTTATGCTATATTTCTGCAAGAAGTTTATTACATAATTCTCTAGTTTCTAATACACGGACCAATCTTTCAATATATAGGCTCTCTTTCCTGTGCCCCAAACTTAATAGTAAGTACTATTCCTCAGTGACATTTTCTATCTACTAGCCTGAGGATCATTCCCTGCTTTAATCTCTCAATAAAAGATTAAAAAGATAAAAGAAAGAAAGAAAAGGAAAGAGAATGGCTTGAGCTGTGTGCATGTGTGTGCCAGTATGCCTGTGTGTGGGTGAGAGAGTGTGTATGTGGTTGCTGTGCAAGTGTGTGAGCGTATTTGTTCCTTTTGTGTGAGTGTGTGAGCGTATTAGTCCCTTTTGTGTGAGTGTGTGAACATATTTGTCCCTTTTGTGTGAGTGTGTGAGTATATATGTGGTATGTGTGGTATGCATGTGGATTTGTGTATGTGGTTTGAATGTGTGTGCTTTGTATATATGCTCATGCATATGCATGCGTGTGTGTGTGTGTGTGTGTGTGTGTCTGGGCATGCACGTGCACATGATAATTAGTTCTTTGTGTGCTATTGCTGCCTCCTAGTGGCATCTATTCCTTTTCAAAGTGCTGGCAAAACAGTTCGGAAAGAAAAGAAGCCCTCATATTGAAGTCTCCTGTGTCAGGCACTGGGTACATTTTTCTATATATCTCACCTATGTTAATTCAATCTCCCCAATCATCCCATAAGGAAAATAAATAAACTGAAACTCAGGAAGATTATGTAACTTAGTTTACCCAGGTCACAAAGCTAGTAAGTGACAGAACCAGATATCCAAACTTCAGAATGATGTCTTTTCTACCATTTTGATACTGCTAGTTAAGCTACGACTTTTCCCAGTGGCTTCCTGGAAATATTTGCACTCTAAAGTTGGAGTTTTACAGCCTACTCCTAAAACAAGTTGGTAGAAAAGATTGTTGTATATGCAAGGCTAGGAAGTATCCTAGGTTACTAGTTTTTATGGATACTGGCTAGGACATTATGGCAATATGTATATCACTGAAGAGAAGGGAGAAAGAGTAGCCGGTTTATCTCTGTTAATAACCTACAGCATGAATTACCCCAAGAGGCTAAGATAGAATAAGCAGCAGAAGGAGGAATGAAATGGTGAATATTGCTTAGTTCTAGCATAAGGAAGAAATCCAAAGTCACTGTGCTAGAGGCAGTGACTCTTTTCTCAGTAGTGAAGAAAAGAAAATATGTCTCGTCATTCTTAGTTTCTGCAATCTTTATACTGTATTTATTTACTTATTTTATTAAAAAAATAGAGACAAGGTCTTGCTATGTTGCCTAAGCTGGTCTGAAACTCCTGGGCTCAAGTAATCTGCCTGCCTCAGTCTCCCACAGTGTTGGGATTACAGGCGTGAGCCACTGCGCCTGGCCTATAATGCATTCATTTGTGGTATAATCTATACTTCTGTGGTCTGTAAATAGAATGTTCTGCATTACTTACTATTCAATTTAAGGAATTTACCAGGTACAGGATTGTTTTCATATTTGTCTCTAATGTGTTTATATAATAATTACAATTCTTGGTATTTACAAGTTGTTTTCCATCTAGATAGCTAAAATCATTTACATATTTCACTCTAATGACACAGAGTATCTTAATAATGCAAAATGGTGAATCATGGAAGTTTGATTGCTTTGAATGTTAGCTTATGCATATTGCTAGTTTTGAAACAATAAATTAAAAACATGGAAGATACTTATATCTGTCTAATATAGCTATATAATTATATATACAATTCCACGAAAAAAGATAAAGGACAAAAGAGATACTTTGCAGAAGAATAAAAGACTAATAGAGATATTTAAATCTTTCAACTTCTCTAATAGTGAAAAATGCAAAGTAAAAACAGATGCTTTTTTTTTTTTAACATACAATTAGCACAGATCTAAAAAACCGTTAATATGAGACAGCCATTTGCACAGACCATTGAGTGAAGTTGCAAATTTGCAAAATACTTCCAGTAAGCGATTTGGCAGTACTGATCAAAAGCCTTAATGCTTTTATAATGCCCATAGGAATATCTTTTATGGAGACAGCTAAAATTTCAACCAAGATGTCTATATTCAAAGGCATTTATTGCAACATTATTTATAAGGGCAAAAAATTGGTAACCACAGGAGAGTAATTAAGAAAATTGTCATATCCAAGTGATGATATAATAAGTAGATACTAGAAGTGATAATATAGATATAAAAATTTGAATAAATATATACAAATGTTAATAGTGGTTATTACTTAATGGCAGGATTACACATATTTTTTTTCTCCTTTAAACTTTTCAGTATTTTTCAATTTCCTTATAAGGGAAATGAAACCCTGAAATCATGAAAACTTTTTATTTTTATTTTTACATTTTATTTATTTATCTTTTTGAGACGGAGTTTTGCTCTTGTTGCCTAGGCTGGAGTGCAATGGTGTGATCTTGGCTCCCTGCAACCTCCGCCTCCCAGGTTCAAGCGATTCTCCTGCCTCAGCCTCCTGAGTAGCTGGATTATAGGCATGCGCCACCATGCCCGGCTAATTTTGTGATTTTAGTAGAGATGGAGTTTCTCCATGTTGGTCAGGCTGGTCTTGAACTCCCGACTTTGGGTGATCCGCCCGCCTTGGCGTCCCAAAATGCTGGGATTACAGGTACAAAAAAGCTGTTTAATACACGTTTTACTTTTTCTCCTCTTTCTTTACATCACTCTTTTCCTTATCTTTGTCTTTCTCCTTATCAACTTTTCTATCTTTTTGCTCTTTTCTTTTTCCTGCCTTTCTTTCTTGTCTCCGTCCTGGTTGGCAATCTTGTTGATGAGGTTGTGCAGAGCAACCACAGAATGGATCAGTGAGGCCAAGTACACTACCACCATCTGGTCCTTGGTCCTCAGGTAAAAGGCCTTAACAGGCTCCTGCAGGCTCATGTCTGGCAGCAGGCTGAAGATGTCTTGCAGCGCGTAGATGATCTGGTGGTGGATGGGCAGCTTGCCTGTGGCTACTTCTTCCAGGTAGCTCCTGATATCCAGAAGCTTGGAGTTCAGTCCCTTCAAACCATGGACCTGATTTGTGATCCGCTGGGACAGAGTGCCCACCGTCGTGTCTTTGATGTCTTGTAACAAGTGTTCAACTCCAACTTCCTCAGCTTACTCTGCTCCAATTTCACTGGTCACGTGTTCAAATGTTTTCAAGGTTGGAGTTCCATCATCATGGACTTCTTCCACTGAAATGTACGCTTCCGTGGGCAACTCTAGGTCCTTTGGATTCACGTCAATAATGACCAATACCGAGTTAGGATAGTATCTTTTCATGAGTTCATTGATGGTAATGTCATTCATGCGTATTTTAGGGCCTGTGTGGTACCAGCCAACTATTCTTTCTCTGGCATTGACTTCTCTTAAACATTCCATACACGTTTTCCAAATAATCATGGTCTAAAAACCACACAGAATTGTCTTTGTTATCTTCATCAAAAGGAACTGCACACTGTTTGACATATCAAGTACTTTCTTTTGCCATGACCCCAAAAGCACACCAACAACTTGCTTCTGGTTTCTAGCCTTGCCGATTTGGTTGAAATGATCCACCACACTGAGCAGCACCAGGGGGTGGACCACCACCTTCTGCACCTTCACCAGCTCTGGCATCGAGACACACCCCGCCCAGGCCTGGCTCCCCGAGACCTGCAAACACCAGCAGTGGCAGCAATTTCCCTGGGGCTCCATCAGGCCCAGGCTCTTCCTCATCCCTCAGGTTTACATTTCACTTTGCAAAGGTAACAGTGGCTTAAACAAACCAAAGTAATCTCTAGGTCTCCTACTACAGTTACTTTAATTTTATGGAGCAAGAGTTTAAATTATAGAGATTGGCCAGGCGCGGTGGCTCACGCCTATAATCCCAGCACTTTGGGAGGCCAAGGCGGTGGATCATCTGAGGTCGGGAGTTCGAGATCAGCCTGACCAACATGGAGAAACCCCATCTCTACTAAAAATACAAAAAATTAGCCAGGTATGGTGGCGGCACATGCCTGTAATTCCAGCTACTGGGGAGGCTGAGGTAGGAGAATCGCTTGAAGCTGGGAGGCAGAGGTTGCAGTAAGAGTGCCACTGCACTCCAGCCTGGGCAACAAGAGCAAAACTCTGTCTTAAAAAAAAAAAAAAAAATATATATATATATGTATACAGATTATCAGATTTAATCCTTCAAGATGTAGGTTAGTTCAAATTACATATGAATAATTATTATCTTTCTAATTAATAAAAGCTCACATTTTCCTATGGATTTTTGTTGTCGAGAATAATTGAATTCACATTGTTCAGTGTCATCTAGACTAATTCTTAAGTTTATATTTTGAAAATAAGCAGGTCCCTTTCAACATGGGAAGTATAGCACAATTATCTTCCCACACAGGAAAGAAAAACAATTTTTTTTTTTTAGGATCCTCTTTATACTACCATTATCAACAATGTCACCATTTGATTTTTAAAAATTGAGGCAAGATGTCATTTGTTTTTGAAACAAACCTACTTTCATTTAAGTCATTTGTAGCTGTTAGGAAACAATATTTGCAATGGAAATAGTGTTTCAATGTCACTATCTTTTTATCAAAGATAAAACAAGGTTCTGTATATATTTTCCTATAATCACAGCACAGTGTTTTCTTTATTTCCTCTCTATCCCATAACATGATTTATATACCTTTTTTTTTTTCCTCTTGAGACAGAGTCTCACTCTGTCGCCCAGGCTGCAGTGCAGTGGCACGATCTCGGCTCACTGCAACCTCTGCCTCCTGGGTTCAAGCGATTCTCCTGCCTCAGCCTCCTGAGTAGCTGGGATTACAGGCGCCCACCACCATGCCTGGCTTTTGTATTTTTAGTAGAGATGGGATTTCACCATGTTGGTCAGGCTGATCTCGAACTCCTGATCTTGTGATCCGCCCACCTCGGCCTCCCACAGTGCTGGGATTACAGGCGTAAGCCATTGTGCCCAGCCACATTATTTATATACCTTTTAAGCCAGGTGACATAATCTGAGTCGAAATGTGGTTATTTGGTCTTATGACCTTCTACTATCTCATACATTTTTGGAGGGCGGAGACTTATCTTTTTTCTTACAAGTCCAGAATCTTTGTTGTAGTTAGAACTATTTGGGGTTACCCATCAGTTCCGTCCTCTGAGAAAATAACCCAAATCCCTCTCCCCAAAGTGCAAAGATGAGCTAAGAAAGTCATGTTATACAATAGGAGGCCCAATCTCCTGGCCATGTCTCTTTGGACTAATTCTGCTTACCTGATTCAAATTAGACTACTCAGTTTCACTCTCCGTAGCAAGAGATTTATATTCAGAAAAGTTAGTCTTCCGGGCTTCTTGACTGGAAGCTTTGTGCATAGGGTGGCCATATTCTACCACATGTGCAGAGAAAAGCACGAAAACTAATGTGCATTCATTTGGTGATTCAATGAACATTTATGGATTGTCTCTATGTGCTAGGTACACTGTAAGGTGCTGTCTGTGCAATGGTGAATCTAACAGGTATCGTCTTCATTCTTGTCAACAGTGACAAGGAGTTTTTTTTTTTTTTTTTTTTTTTTTTTTATTGAGACGGAGTCTCACTCTGTTGCCCAGGCTGGAGTGCAGTGGTGTGATACCCACTCACTGCAAGCTCCACCTCCCGGGTTCACGCCATTCTCCTGCCTCATCCTCCTGAGTAGCTGGGACTACAGGCGCCCGCCACCACGCCCAGCTAATTTTTTGTATTTTTAGTAGAGATGGGGTTTCAGCGTGTTAGCCAGGATGGTCTCGATCTCTTGACCTCGTGATCTGCCCGCCTCGGCCTCCCAAAGTGCTGGGATTATAGGCATGAGCCACCGCGCCTGGGCGACAAGAGAATATTTATCTGGCTTCATCCTTGAGGTTCCTGAATAGGCTCTGAGTTCAGCAATTTCTTCCCAAATATTTGTAGAGGTCCCCAGAGTGAGTCACATGGGTGCTCTGTATATGATGGAACTACCCGATCATAGTACTCTGTCTCTGACTGAGCTACTTGGAAGGCTGAGGTGGAAGATTGCTTGAGCTCAGGAGTTGGAGACTGTGGTGAGCTATGATCACACCACTGCACTCCAGCCTAGGTGACAGAGCCAGGCTCTGCCTCTAAAAACAGAAAAAAGAAAATTCTCAGAGGAAGTTCTTCACACTGTAAGATCAGGAATCACTCTCTTATACAACGAGGAAGATGCTACATGAAGGGCAATTTATGGCCAGTGCTGTGCTTCATGCAGCATCACCTTCCCCTTCAATTTCGCATATTGCCATTGAACCAGATCTCTTTAGGGTGACTTACTTGTTCTTTTTTTTCAAAATAGAGTCTCACTCTATTACGCAGGCTAGAGTGCAATGGCGCGATCTTGGTTCACTGCAACCTCTGCCTCCTGGATTCAAGCGATTCTCCTGACTCAGCCTCCTGAGTAGCTGGGACCACAGGCGTCCACCACCACGCCTTCTAATTTTTGTATTTTTAGTAGAGATGGGATTTCACCATATTGGCCAGACTGGTCTTGAACTCCTGACCTCATGATCCACCCACCTCAGCCTCCCAAAGTGCTGGGGTTACAGGCGTGAGCCACTGTGCCCAGCCAGGATGACTTACTTTCTGGGAGGTTCCTTGATTCTCAGGTAAGGAGGTTCCAAGTGAACCTTGCCTACCAGTCATCTAAATGTGACATATAGGCTTGAGTTCTAAGGTGAACACAGCTCAGGCTCAAGCTGGTATCCCTTTCATGTTATATATGCATAACATAAATAATAAAACTCTGTGTGCATATCTTAATGTTTTTATTTGCATGTGTGTATATATATAAATGAAAAATACATAAATAAAAATGATATATATAAATGAAAAAAGTGACAATCAGCGTGTTCTTAAAAGTGGGAAGGGAGATCTCATCCTATTTTCACTTAAGTAGAGGAAATATTTAAAGACTTTTTCATTTTCAGTTATATTTTTTCTGCTATAGTTATTTCCTCTGAGATGAGCTTGAGCTCATTACATTTTTTCCTTGATTTATCTTCTAGTTATTTATCTTCTGTTTTTCTTTTCATATTCATTTAGACACCATTTGTCAAATTCATTTCATATTCTTTCAGCAATGCAGTTTATGATTCTAAAAACTGCATATATTTATTATGCACATTGTGAAATGACTAAATCAAGCTAATTAACATAAGCATTGCTTCACATACTTACCAGTTTTGTGATGAGAACACTTAAGATGCACTCTTTTAGCAATTTTCAAGGACACAATACATTGTCATTTACTACGGTCACCACATTGTACAATAGATTTCTTGGACTTATTCCTCCCATCTAACTTAAATTTTATATCTTTTGACCAATATCCTCCTCCTCCTGAGGTTGGAGTGGGGTAGTTTATCTTTTTTTTTTTTTTTTTGACAGAGTCTCGCTCTATTGCCCAGGCTAGAGTGCAGTGGTGGAATCTCCGCTCACTGCCACCTCTGCTTCCCGGGTTCAAGCGGTTCTCCTGCCTCAGCCTCCCGAGTAACTGGGATTACAAGAGTGTGCCACCACGCCTGGTTAATTTTTTGTATTTTTAGTAGAGACGGGGTTCTACCGTGTTAGCCCGGATGGTCTTGATCTCCTGACCCCCCGATCCGCCCGCCTTGGCCACCCAAAGTGCTGGGATTCAGGCGTGAGCCACTGCGCCCGGTTAGTTTATCAATCTTTAATGTATTCACTGACTGGTTAAATTCCTGCAATTGCATGCTTGATTTTGCATCCTTGATTCTCAGTACTAATGATCTGGATTATAGATCATTCCTTAGCTATAAACATGTTCAAATATGCTTTTCAAAACTAAACATTCTTAAAAACATTCTGTACCCTTTATTTTCCTTAGCATGATTTGTCTTTGGGACAAGGAAGAGCTGTTGGTGTTTACGTCCAGTGGGATAGGTTTTAAAAAGAACCATTTAAAGAATTTGACTTGGGTTTTGATGTATCAGAGAGTGAGGAAATTTTCACTTGAGATTCATTCAACTCTGACGTCTGTCCACATAACGGATCACCCCTTCTTGAGCATCCTCCAGCCGCCCCATTTTCTGTGCCCTTATTCTTTCGCCACGGCCCCTAACGTGATCATAAGTGACTCTGCGCGGGATGCGGGAGGGCTGCTGCATTCAAACTGCAGTCGGATTATTCCGGAAGCTTCGACCTGGGACCCACCAAGGGGCCAGGAAGCTCTGGTGCGAGTCTGGCCGCTGCTAGGCAAGCGGGAGCGTCGCCATGGCAACGGAGCCGCGCACACGCCGCCGCGGATGGGCGGAGAAATGCCCACGCGGAAGTCTCCGCCCCCAGCCTAGGGCACCGGTGGTCTCCGCCGCCGGGAAAGTCGCCATGGCAACGGCACCGCAGGCTGGAGGGGTGGAGTAGGGGGCGGGGAAATGCCAGAGCGAAAGTCCCCGCCCCCGGGCTGCTGGGCGGCGGCCAGGCAGCGGCCCGCAAGGATTTGAAACCGTTTGCCCCGGGCGGCGTCGGCGTCGGCGGCGGCCGAGCGGAAAGCTTCCGTGTGGTGGTGCCAGGTTCTCATTTTTTCCGAATTTCCTTCCCCCGCCCTTCCCACCAGGTTCTCGAGTGGAATTTTGCGCCAGTGGCCGCCGCCCCGCCCTTGCGGGCCCGTTCGGGGAGGGGCGTCGCCCTTAGGCTCTGGGCCCGTTCTCCGGGCCTGGGGGGCGCGCGCCCCGGGGGTCCCGGCGCTGTCCGCTGTGGTGTCCCCGGTAGGCAGAGCGCAGTCCAGGTCGGGACGGCTTGGGAAAGTTCTGAGTAAAGTTTGATCAGCCGGTTTGATCGGTCTGACATGGTCCAGGAGTCTGACCCAAGGGTTTGCGACTGGGAGAGGAAATCTGTGTCCTGGACAAGGTAGGAGCGCGGCCTGGGCCTGGGCCTCGGCGGGCCGAGGAAGGGACTGCCAGGAACGGCGCCGCTGGAGTTTTCAATTCCGTCCCAGAAAAGAGTCTCGGAACAATCAGCTGGATTTGCGGGGACAGAACCAGGGCGCTGGTTGGTTTGCAGAAAGTCCTAGGCCGCTTGGAGAGGCCCTAGCCCAGCACCGCCCCATGTAGGATGCTACCCTGTGTTTCTGAGTTAATTATTTTTAAGTGTTCAAGAGAACGACATAAGTAAATGTGAACAACTTTTCTAATCATTGCACGGCTATTTTTATTTGTCTTTAATATTTTAAGATGAGTCAAAATAAGATAGAAGAGGCACCTTAAATTCCATGAGCCTCACCACAGTGGTCAGGCTGCAGCTTAGTGAAATGCATGGTATTAATAATTTGTGCAGTTTTCAGGCCCAGCTGTCACTGTCCCCTAAGAACCTACGTCAGTGATTTCACCTCACGTAAGTCTTAGCTTCCTCCTCTGTGAAACAACCATGGAAATGGTGCGGAAATGGTAGGGCCGGGCCAGAGAATACACTGAGGTTTGTTTCTAAAGCACACACCAAGCTACGGGCAGAGTCAGGGAAGGCTCCTGTCAAAACATCCACACGTGAAAGCCGGAGAAAACGTGCACCTGTAAACCTTTTTTATTTGTCGACATTTCCAGTTTTCTTTAATGACCCACAATATATTTAAAATGTGATTTGATTGACCAAAATGGATTTTACACAACTTCCAAGAACGTTTGTTTTGTTTGGCAAGGAGTGTGATATGAAAGAAGTGTATTCTTTCCTTGGCAGTTGGGACTCCTTTTTTTCCCAGACCTTTTAATGCTTGTGGCTTGGTTATGTTTGCTGACTCTAGGGTAGGTAAGCACCTGAGAAAGTCGTAGCCCATTTTGTAGCTGTCCAAAAAGAAACAAGTTTAAAAAGAGACAACATGGGTGAGTTTAATAAAAGACATGATCCAAATATAGATTGTAGCTATAAGCAAGAGTCACCCAATGTACTTCTTTTTTACCTTGGAAATTATTTATTTTTTTGAGACGGTTTTACTCTGTGGCCCTGGCTGGAGTGCAACGGTGCGATCTCAGCTCACTGCAGCGTCCGTCACCTTGGTTACCTTTGAAATAATTTATATAACTGATAGGCACACAATAATTACTCTAAGCCTAAGCCAAAGATGTTGCTTTACTTATTTTTCAATTCTAGTAATTTAAATTTTCAATTCTGATAATGGTGTGAAACTTTTGATAAGTTGGAACTAAGTAGATATAATTCGTGAATATGATGTAATTTGTTTTAAAATTTCTATTTATTTTTCATTTTCAATTTTTTTTTTTGAGACGAAACTTTGTTCTTGTCACCCAGGCTGGAGTGCAGTGACATGATCTCAGCTCACTGCAGGCGGATAACTTGAGGTCAGGAGTTCAAGACCAGCCTGGCCAACATGGTGAAACTCCGTCTCTACTAAAATTACCAAACAAATTAGCTGGGCAAAGTAGCACACGCCTGTATTCCCAGCTACTCGGGAGGCTGCAGTGAGCCAAGACTGTGTCATTGCACTCTGTAGCCTGGGCAACAGAGCAAGACTCCGTCTCAAAAAAAAAATTAAATTTATATACAGCAAATGCAAATGCATTTTTATTTGGCATATAGTTCTATCAGTTTTTACACACGTGTAGGTTCTTATAACTTCCTCCATTGACAGTGTACCGAACAATTCCAACACGCCAAATTGTTTCCTTGTGCCATCTCTTTATGTTCAGACTCTGCCCCCACTGCTAACCCTGTGAGCTGCTGATCTGTTCTTTATGCCTATACTGTTTGCCTTTTCTAGAGTGTCACACAAACGGAATTAGACAGTATGCGGCCTTTTGAGAAGGGCTTCGTTCACTTAGCATAAGGATTTGAAGTTGTGTGTGTATCAGTAGTTCATTCCTTTCTGTTGCCAAGTACTATGTTATTGTGTGGATATGCCACAGTTTATCTAGTCCCCAGTTGAGGGACATTTGGGCTTTTTTCAGTTGTTTGTTGGTTATTTTAAAAAAATCACCCTTGGATTTTTGTGTGTGTATAGATTTTTCTTTTCACTTGAATACCTGGGAGTGGAATTTCTGGGTCATAGGCTGAGTGTATGTTTATTTTTGTAAGAAACTGCCAAACTGTTTTCTGGAGTGCCTGTACTATTTTGTATTTCTACCAGCAATGCATGAGAGTTCCGGTTGTTGTACATCCTCACCCGCACTTGGTATTGTTTGTATTTTTAACGTTAGTGGTGTCTCAGTATAGTTTTTAATTTGCGTTTCTGTAATGACTAATGTTGAGCATCTTGTCATGTGCTTACTTGCCATCTGTATTTCTTCTTTGGTAAAGGGACTCATATTTTTTGGCTGATTATTGGCGTAGTTTGTTTTCTGATTGTTGAGTTTTGAGAGTTCCTTATGTATTCTCAATACAAGTCTCATATGAGATGTATGATTTGCAAATATTTTGTTCTGGTCTGTGGCTTATCTTCTCAATTCCTTAACAGAGTCCTTTGCAGAACAGTTTTTATTTTTTTGTGAAGTTCAATATATCAGCTTTATTTTTTATTTTTGAGATAGGGTCTTGCTGTGCCACCAAGGCTAGTTTGGTGGTGCAGTCATGGCCCACTGCAGCCTTGACCTCTCACACTTTTAAGCAATCCTCCTACCTCAGCGTCCCAAGTAGCTGGGACTACAGGTACATGCCACTACACCTGGCTAATTTTTAATTGTTATTTTGTAGAGATGGGGTCTCACCATGTTGCCCAGGCTGGTCTTTAACTCCTGGGCTCAAGCATTCTTCCTGCCTGGGCTTCTCAAAGTTCTGGGATTACAGGCAGGAACCATCATGCCCAGCCAGGTTTTCCTTTTGTGGACAGTGCTTTTAATGTTGTATATAAGATATCTTTGCCTTACTCAAGTTTGCAAATATTTCTTCCCATGCTTTCTTCTGAGAGTTTTATAGTTTTACATTTTTACACTTAGGTCTGTGATTCAGATTGAGTTAATTTTTATATATAGGATGAAGTTTAGGTTGAGGTTCTTTTTTTTTTTTTTGTATATGGATATCCAGTTGTTATGCCATCATTTGTTGTAATAACTGTCATTTCTTCATGGATCACACCTTTGTTGAAAATCAGTTGTTCATATTTGTTTTGGTCTGTTTCTGGACTCTCTAATCTTTTCCATTGATCTGTCTGTCCTTTCACCAATACCAATTGTCTTGACTACTGTGGCTTTGGAGTACATCTTAACATCTGGTAATGTATAAGTTCTCCAACTTTGTACTTTTTCAAAATTGTTTGGACTCTGTAGTTCCTTTACCTTTGCATGTAAATTTTAGAATTAAGCTTATCTCTACAAATAATACGGCTAGGTTTTGATTGGAATTGCATTAAATCTACAGGTCAATTTGGGGAGAACTGATATTTAACTCGGTTTTTAAAAAATCTCTCTCATCAGAATTTTGTAGTTTTCAGCATATGTATCCTTAATATTTTGATTTAAAATATTTTACAGATTGGATTATGGAAGTGGGAAGTGAAGAAGAAAAATGGGAGAAGCTGGATGCGGAATTTGATCACTTTGTGGTTGATATGAAGCCCTATGTTCTAAAATTACCCCATAGGACAGGTAAGATTACGTTTGAAAATTAGATTCTTAAGATTAATTTTTTTCTTTATATTATTTAGTCAAACCAATGAACTATCAACATGGAAAAAAACCTGAATTTCTCTAGTAACAATTTTTGCCATTGACATGGGACTGTTTATACCGAGTTGTTCAAGGGTAGATAGAAATTCAGTGGTAATGTCCTGCCAAACTATGGAAAGATCTTATTGTGATGCCTCCTCTCACATGTCATGGGCTTATAGCACATGGATCTCTAAAGTTAGCTACAACCTTTTTTCTCACATCTTTTCCTTTTCTCTACGGAAATTTTTCTCGCAAATTTTTCTTCTTTCTATGGAAAGGGCCAGAGACAGGAGGAGCCTACAGTTCTCCTGTTCTCCGGCCCTTGTGTCTATCAAAGCAGAAAATAATCTATTGGTCTTTTATGCTTATTGGTTGGCAGAACAAAATCCAGTGTGAGTAAAGTTTTATTGCTATCTTGTCTCCAGTTCCTGGCCTGTTATTTCTAATTATGAAATGAAAGTCTTTTTCTCAAGTTAGAGAATTTTCATGTAACTTAAGGCACTAGAGAGCAATTGGAGAGAATTTTGGGGACTGGGAAGATTCTCTAAGCCATAGTAGGTGTAAGATTGCCTGTAAAGGTAAATGTGACTTGGTAGCTTTTGAGGGGTAGGTTTGGAGTGAGATCAAGAAACTATGGCTTTTACTTTTTCCAAGTTGCCTGTTTCGCTGAGATGTCTGAGTGGACTCTATATTCAGTCAGGAACTGACTCAGTATTAAATATAGTAATCTCCCCTTATCTTGAGGAATATGTTCCAAGACCCCCAGAGGCTGCCTGAAACAGCTGATAGTACTAAAACCTATATACACTCTGTCTTTTCCTATACATACACACTGATGATTAAATTTAGTTTATCAATTAGGTACAGTATGAGATTAACAACAATAGCTAGAACAATTATAACAATATACTGTAATAAACATTGTGTGAAAGTAATTTCCCTCTTTCTTTCAAATATCTTATTGTACTGTACTCACCTATTTTTGGACTGCATTCGAGTGTGGGTGACTGAAACAGGAAAGTAAAACCATGGATAAGTGGAGACTATTGTATTTATTCCAGGGAGTTGTGTTAGGAGCAGGGAGTATGAGATATAAATGATGCATTCTGTGGTCACCTGTTGTTCTAGGGCCTTCAGCCTTTCCTAGTCCTGGGTAAGTTGCATGGTCTTCCCTTGAAGATCTCCTCCTCTGCCTTCTTCTCTTGACCTTGTCGGGCTTTAACCTCTTCTTTCTTCCTCTGCTATTTTTCAAATGAATATTTCATGTCCCATGACTTGTTCATGATTATTTGAATGATATCTAATGATATTTTTATATTGCATCCTCTTCTGATATTCACTACCTTTTTTTCTTTTTCTCTTAGATTTGCTGATTAGAAACCATTTGTATTAAAATTTCTCATTGTAAATGTATTTCAAATCAAACCATCCTCATATTTTATCTTCTTTAAAAAAAGGGTTTTAGGGGCCAGGCCCGCGCGGTGGCTCATGTCTGTAATCCCAGTACTTTGGGAGGCCGAGGCGGGCGGATCATGAGGTCAGGAGATTGAGACCATCCTGGCTAACATGGTGAAACCCTGTCTCTACTAAAAATATAAAAAAAAAATTGGACGGGCATGGTGGTGGGCACCTGTAGTCCCAGCTACTTGGGAAACTGAGGCAGGGGAATGGCATGAACCTGGGAGGCAGAGCTTGCAGTGATCCGAGATCATGCCAGTGCACT
The DNA here is from genome assembly GCF_003255815.1 of Theropithecus gelada. Lineage (NCBI taxonomy): Eukaryota > Metazoa > Chordata > Mammalia > Primates > Cercopithecidae > Theropithecus > Theropithecus gelada. Next base: position 39,723,078 of record NC_037684.1, on the reverse strand, counting down.
CCAGCCTGAGCGACAGAGCGAGACTCTATCTCAGAAGAAAAAAAAAAAAAAGATTTTAGCTACATAAAATTCATTAATTGTAATCTTTGATTCCTTGACATGTTGTCAGTATTGGTACATCCATGGCTTTCTTTTATTTAGTTTATAATAAGCAATCTGAAACTCACATCTTAATCAAGAACTAGAAATTAATAATAAATTACATCTTATTGCTAAATTCTACTTGTGATAATGGGTTTTCCTATTATTCTACATAGAGGAATGCATTCTTTCATTAACCAAATTGCACTAAATTCTGAGCATTAGAATATTATATAGATTTAAATTTGCTATGGGATGTGGAAAGTATGTAGATTAAAGAACTATTTACTTAAGTTTATCAGTTTCACTTTTGCATTTTTGTTTTTTCTGTTTGTTTGTTTTGTTTTTTGTTGTTGTTTTTTTTTTTTTGAGACGGAGTCTTACTCTGTTGCCCAGGCTGGAGTGCAGTGGCACCATCTCGGCTCACTGCAAGCTCCGCCTCCTAGGTTCCCGCCATTCTCCTGCCTCAGCCTCCCAAGTAGCTGGGATTACAGGGGCCCGCCACCTCGCCCAGCTAATTTTTTGTATTTTTAGTAGAGATGGGGTTTCACCGTGTTAGCCAGGGTGGTCTTGATCTCCTGACCTCGTGATCCGCCTGCCTTGGCCTCCCAAAGCGCTGGGATTACAGGGCTGAGCCACTGCGCCTGGCTACACTTTTGTATTTTCTTCATGTTCATGGTGTTCCCAATATTTCATGAGGTTTGTTTCGTGATTATATAATTTTCACAGCAAAATATACAAAAATTTTTAAAGGCATAGGTTTCCAACCTGAAATGATATTTGCACCATAGTAAATCTGGTCTTAGTGATTTTTGTAGGTAAAACAATAAATGAATATGACCTTGGTAAACTAAAAGATTAGAGCAGATTTATGATTTGCATTAGATATGTAATCCTCAAATTGACTTAGACTGATAAAAAATTATTACCAGAATAGTTTTCATGAGACCTAAAACAATCCTGTGTCATGGCAAGATAATATAGACCTTTATATGTGGATTAAACTGTGCTGTAATTTTTAGGTAGATTTTGAAAAGAATAATTATTTTACAAAATGGCATGTAAATAGTGCTCAGTTATTTTTAAAGATGTTAAAACCCTCAACCGATCAGCTACAACTCCCTGGATATTATTGAATTTCATAAATAAAACATTCAAGATTTAATTTTAGAGTAATTTGAAAATGCTTAGATAAATCAGAGATTGCATTTTATCTCTTTCAAGGTTTACATAATTAAAATTGTAGAAAGATTTTTCAATATATCTAAAATTATTTTAGAGATGCAAAATTATAACAAAATTTTATCACAGAAATTTATTTATACAAAGTCTCCCAGCAAAGAAAAGCCCTGGAGTTGATGGCTTCACTGATGAATTTTACTAAATTTTCTTCTTGTACAAAGTAATCCCAATATTTCATGAGTTTGTTCTGTGATTACATAATTTTCACAGCAAAAAATACAAACATTTTTAAAGGCATTCTTCCGTATATGGATATCAAGTTTTCAATATCCATATACAGAAGAATGAAACTAGACCCCTGTCTCCCACCATATACAAAAATAAAAATGGATTGAAGGCTGAAATCTAAGACCTCAAACAAGGAAACTACTAAAAGAAAACATTGGGGAAAATCTCCAGGATATTGGTCTGGGCAAAGATTTCTTGAGTAATACTCCAAAAGCACAGGCAACCAAAGCAACAATGGACAAATGGGATCTCATTAAATTAAAAAGTTTCTGCAAAGGAGACAATCAACCAAGTGAAAAGACAATCCAGTGAATGAGAGAAAATCTTTTCAAACTTTTCATCTGAGAAGAGAATAACCAGAATATATAAGGAGCTCAAACAACTCTATACAAAAAAATCAAATAATCTGATTTAAAAATGGGCAAAAGATCTAAATAGACATTTCTCAAAAGAAGACATACAAATGGTAAACAGACGTATGACAAGATGTTCAACATCATTGATCATCAGAGCAACGCAGATGAAAACTACAGTGAGATATTATTTCATCCCAGTTAAAATGACTTTCATCCAAAGACAGGCAATAACAAATGCTGGCAAGGATGTAGAGAAAAGGGAACTCTCCTGCATTTTGGATGGGAATACAAATTAGTGGAGTGACTATGGAGAAGAGTTTGAGGTTCCTCAGAAAAACTAGAAAATAGAGCTACCATGTGATCCAGCAGTCCCACTGCTAGTTATATACCCAAAAGAAAGGAAATTAGTGTATTGAAGAGCTATCTGCACTCCCATGTTTGTGGCATCACTGTTCACAATAGCCAAGATTTGGAAGCAACCTAAGTGTCCATCAACAGACAAATGGATAAAAAAAATGTGATACATATACACAATGGAGTACTATTCAGCCATAAAAAAGGAGACCCTGTCATTTGCAACAACATGGCTGGAACTGGGAGACATTATGTTAAGTGAAATAAGCTAGGCACAGAAAGACAGTCTTCACATAGTCTCAGTAATTTGTGGGAGCTAAAAATTAAAACAGTTGAACTCATGAAGATAGAGAGAAGAATGGTTTCCAGAGGCTGGAAAGGATGGGTACAGAGGGAAGTGGAGATGGTTAATGGGTACAAACACATAGAGTGAGTAAGACCTAGTATTTGACAGCACAACAGAGTGACTACAGTCAATAATAATTTAATGGCATATTTAAAAATAACTAAGTATAATTGGATTGTTTGTAACACAAAGGATAGATGCTTGAGGTGATGGATAGATACCCCATTTATCCTGATGTGATTATTATACATTACATGCCTGTGTCAAAATATCTCGTGTACTGCCTAAATATATATATCTACTGTGTACTCACAATAATTAAAAATTTTAAAAATTATTTAATGATAATCTAGAGATTTTATTTTTGTGAAAATGTTTCTTTGCGTTTGTCTTTCTCATTAACCAATTACCTAATAACATTAAATGGTAGACCAGGAGTTAGCAGATAGTGGCCCATGGGCCAACTCCCGCCCACAGTCTTTTTTGTCGGGTTTCATTGAAACATAGTCATGCCCTTTGTTTACCTACAGTCTCCGAGTGCTTTCACGCTACAGTGGCAGCGTAGTTGTGCCAGAGCTCATATGGCCCATGAAGCCTAAAGTATGTACTCTCTGGCCTTTAACAGAAAAGGTTTGTTGGTCCTTCTTTTAGACTAAAGCAGGTGCTATTATAGGTCTTTGTAATCGAATGTTTCATTTTATAAAAAAATCAAGTTTCTCATAGTTCTTATGTATTTATAGAACGGCAGAGGTGTGCTCTTTGGATTAGAAAGCTGTGTGAGCCTTCAGGAACAGGTGCAGGAATAATGGGGAGGAAGAATCGGAACCTGTATGCAAAATTGTTATTGCATATGCTTAAACGAGGTGTGCTTGAAGGCCCTTTTACACACCGACCTGAACCCGGGACGCTAAAAATTCTACCTTCATACATGGTAGGTATCAATGAACAACAACAAAAAATATATATATATGTAAGTTTCATTTTTTATAAAAAGCATCAAGTTACCATCCCTTTGGGGAATGGTAATACTATTAGGTTGTATGTGCTAGGTAATATATTAAAATTTTTTTTTCTTCTTGATTCATTTTTTTCCACCTTTAATAAAATACATGTATTGCTTATAAGAGGAGTATCCTTATTGATTTATTTATCCCTCAATATTCAATAATATTTCTAAAAAACTGAAAATGAAATTTTTTATATTGAGCTTTACTTTTTATTAATTTTCACTGGATTATAATGGTAATTTTTATGTAATTCAGTATATTCTAGTTTTTAAACTCATATACATTATTTAAACATTCATGAGAAGTTGAAGTGCGTGATTTGTAAAAATTCTTTCTACTCTAATAAAATGGCAGTAAGAAGTTGGAGTTTAAAAGTCATTTTCTGTACTTAAATTAATTTCATTGTCAAAATCAACTTTATTGCAAAGGCTGTTATGATTATGCTTGGTGGATAAATTGTCACTGTCCTGGTCCTTGTAACCATAAAATATACCTTGGTTTGTGTGGCATTTGAGTGCCGGTACTTGAAAGATCTGGAGTACCTGGTATTGGTAACTTTGGTAGTTGCTATTAGGATATATATGTATTTTTTCAATGAACTGCGGAATTCTGTGTGATGTATTTTAAAACTTTTTATATTTTATCAGTTTACTTAAAGCATAGTTTAGTCAAGTGGCATGCTGAACATTAGAGAATAATTCCTGTTTTCTGTGGCACAATGCCAAAAGTTTTAATGACTATATCATTTAAAAGAAATTTCTGTGCATGTCCCATACGGAGTGGAGGGTCTTGTATCATCCTCCCTAAAGAACGGTGCCTTGAGGATTTTGTCTGTAGGACTGGGAGAATTGTTGCAGAGGTGTGCAGTCAATGCAGAGTTTTCTTTAGAAATGTGTAAAGGTAGAACATTATGAAGCACATCTAGATGTGAAGATATGAGTATATTGTATCATGTTTTCCCATTCACACTTAATTTCATAGAGTCAAAGGGAAGGGCTTGATTTAACAAATCATAATGATGAGAAAGTTTAGAGAACTCTCTTGGGTTTCCCAGCTAGTTAGTAGTGTGACCAGAACTAAATCCCAGGTTTTTCACTCTGCTCTTCCCATCTTGTCAAGGGATTCCTAATTTTAATTCCTGGGTTGCATTGTTTTGTGTTTCTCTTCCCACTGATTTCTTTTTTTGTGTGTGTGTAAAGTAGTTAGTGATTACAGAAAGAGATAAGATAGCACATAATTAAAAAAAAACTTGGTATTTAACTTTTCATATTTAACTAATATTCCTTTTGTAATATACACGTAACTATCAGATTTATCTGTTATGTACTTCTGTTTATTGTATTTCTTAGACAATAGAGTGCAACTAAAATGTAAATATGTTATCACTTAATGTATTTTAATATCTCATAATTCATTGTATATTGAATTTTTTAAATGTTTGAATGTAATTGAATTTGAGTATTTGAAAGGCTGTTATCAAACTTGAAACTTGATGGAAATTTTAGTGGTTTTATTGTAGTACATTTTGAAAGAATAATTTTTCTAATTTTTAAAAATCAGTCCATCTATTTTGATGAACCAAATCCAGCACAAGCAAAAGGTTCAAGCCCAGAGGGATTACCAGCCTGGGTACTGGGTGAGCTGGAGACAAGTGAACGCAAATTAAATGAATCATGGAAACTTTCTTCTGGAGAAGATAACACTTTGGTACAGTCGCCAACTGATGTCTACAGGTATGCTAAGAGAATGGGATTTTGAATGTGTTTCATCATTTAGTCTGTCTTTGGAGCTGATTTATACATTCTGTTTTTCCTTTTTTTTTTTTTTAATAGTAAGTAGTTTACTTTTCCCTTAAGTGGACATTCAAGATTATTTTATATTTTTAGCCATTTAATAGATACCTATTAACTTTCATATATATTTTTGATTGCTTGACAAGTGGTCCCTGAGCATCTTTAAATGACACAATTATGTATTTTCCTTTATGACAAGCATACATTAAAAGCGTTATCAATAACTTGAACAAAATATAATATCCTGCAAATCCAACTTGAACAATATTTGTTTTCACTTAATGGTATAATGAATGTAAGCATAAACCCCATTGGACTGTGCTTTCTTACTTGAGTATTAAACTTAAATAGGTTTTTTTACTGCCAAAAAAAATTTCTGAATTTTTGAAATGTACCAAAAGGCCATTATTATGGTGGCATAATTTTTGGCTTCAGGGAAGGGATAGATTTAAATTTGGACTTTTATCAAATTTTTACTTTTCCATTTGGCCTTATTCCTTGAAATGTTAAAATATAGGACAGTGTCAATTACCATGTACCATACTTTATACTTCACTCCTCATCATTCTCTTGGTAATTTTAATTTTAGAAATTCGTTTCTGTTAACAGTATAATCTTTCTTGTCCACTATAATTTTTTTGGTTTATTTGTTAAACAGATCTAGAAATGTTATTAGTAATTTGAAATGTCTCCACAGTTGATGTAGTCTGTTTATATGTTTTTCAGACCTGAGATATCATGGTTGAAAAAGATAAAAGCGAGAGATCCAGTCCATATGAAATTATTTCAGTAGAAAGGAGAAACAGAATGGGGAGGCAAAAAGGAAGAGGTGAAATAATTAAGGGCATGTTCAGAAGAGTAAAAAGAAACGAATAGATGAGTCTGTAGGAAGTGTGGTGTTAAAATACTTATTTTTACATTCATAGGAGAATTACAATTAGAAGAGGTATAATTGTAGAGTTTTTGTAGCCTTCGAAGCAATCTCTTTATATGGAGGTGTAAAGAGATTGTGGTCTGAAAAATATAATTCTTAGTTTTGCTGCAAAAGACATCAGTTGTTTGCCAAAATCTCTGCTAAGAGTCCAGCTAAATTCTGGGTTCCTTTCTAGATGTTATGTCTGTGGAGTTTATGGTATAAAGGTGAACGAAAGTAGTTTCCTGTATCTTAGAGCTTAGAGCACAGTTTGAAAATTTGTGATCTTCCAGGACTGAATGAATCGTAGATTTGTTTTGTTGGACTTCAACAATGTCTTTAACAATTTTAACTGAGTTGTCAAAATTAACATTTGGGGGATTTCATATAAAAGCCCAACTTTCTGGCTTCTCTTTAAAACTGGACACCTAGAAATCTTTCCAGGAGACAGCCCTAGGTTGGAGCTAAGTAGTACTTGGTTACCCCCATTAGTGTATGCCTTCACGATTTCCTGCTAATTCCTGACACCAAATCTGATGTCTATTGCATCTGTTATTGAGCTTGAGTTTTTTTTTTTTTTTCCCCTTTAAGTAGAGTTAAGAGGAAAATGAAGTGTTTGTTTTTCTAATTTTATGTTCTGTCAAGTGAAAGAAGAAAGGTAGGAAAGAGGGATCTTGTGATTTAAGAAGGGGAGAGGGTTGGGCACAGCTGTGCATCCGCGGTCCTAGCTATTCAAGAGGTGGAAGCAGAAGGATAGCTTGGGCCCAGGAGTGTGAGGCCAGCCTGAGCAATAGAGTGAGACCTCATCTGTGAACAAAAAACAGAAGGAGAGAGACAGACACTATGTCTTTGTAGAAGTGAAGGATATCCTTATATCTGGCAGTAAATCACTCATCTGTTAAGTCCTCCGGACATTTGATTTATAATCACTGCTTTAGATGAGTGGAGGAGAGAGATGAGCACATGGATAGTTTGAATGCAGTGGCTATGCATAGTCATGGAAATATTTGCAAGGATTCAGGTGTGTATAAGAAAAGCGTTCAGGATAGGAAATAGACTTGAGATTTCCAGGGAGTCCAGGTGAATAGATTTTTTTCTTCTTTGGAACACAGGATAAAGTTTGAGAAAATACAATGAGAATATCCTTCACCTGTTACTCATTGACTTTTTTGAGAAATGAAACCATAGTAAAATCCCCAGAATTGTAAAAAATAACTTAATTCTCTTTGTTGGTCACCTGTTATTAAATGACATTTTAATGCAAAAGGATCGCTAGAGTATGAGGCATTCGTTGTCGGTTATATAATAAGTAATGGGAAAAGCAGGCACTCTTGTGACCCTGGTGAGTCCACCCATCCTTCAGAGATCGCAACGTGAAAAAAGCCTTATCTCATATCCCAGGGCAGTTTAGGTGACCCCGTTATTTACTCCTTTAGTACTCTGTGTTTCTTTGCTGCCTTCATCCTATGCGTAGAGGCTTACTATCTGTCCTGTGTGCTAGATTGTAAATTTCATGAGATAGGAACTTGTGTTTTTGCTGTTTGCCATATTTGCTATATTTCCAGCCCCTAGCACTGGGCAGGAACATGTTAGGAATTCTGTAAGTATCTATATTCAAGAGTGAATGCATGCATGAACGAGTAGATTGTGTTAGACACTGCCACATATTTAATCTGTACAAAATCCCTTTGAGACGGGTATATTGTGGCAGAGGAAATGGCCTAAAAGGATTTTTTTTTTCTTTTTAACATTTCAGAAAATGTTGAGGGAAGCATAAATTTTAGAAAACATGGAGGGAAGCTTGGATGTAGGTTATAGCAATTGCCTTCACACACTGTGAGGAATATGACAATGAAAGAGCTAGAAAGGACATGCTTAAAATATCATCTGTCAAATGTCAGAATCACTAAGGTCAATTAGGGCTGCCAAAACAAAAGATCTCAGGGTATCATATGTTTCTTTTAATTTAATAGTTTCAACTTGATTCTTTTTAAAATTTCAATTTGATTTACATTAGTTAACAGATTTTTGTAGTTTTTACATACATGAAGGCATTTAAAAATAACATTTACTTTAGCTAAAGCCAAGAAAACTGATTTTACGGTGAAGTATAGATCATGTATGACATCAGATCACATGTGGTAGTGTATCGGCTGTTGATGGTTCTGTCTTCTTATTTCTTTTCTAAATTTGCCCCTTTACTCGAGTGATCATAGTGTGCTAATGAAAAAGTTAGTATCTGCTAATCTTGACCTAATATATCTAATCAGTTCTGCAAGAAATTGTTTTAAAAAGTTTAAGAGGCTTATAATATTTGACACATGTATGTTTTTATAGTGAATAATTTATTGTTACTTAGAACTGAAGTTTAATGCTGCCTCATAAATTTTACAGCCACTTCAACTTGTCCTTTGAAAAACCTCTTTAATCTTAAAAGATTTTTCCCCCTTAGTGTTTCTTTTTTGATCACTTTATAAAATCCTGCTTTACTTAGACCTTTTTGTATGTGAAGTATTTCTAATGGCATTTTAGATTATGCTGTTTGTGTCCTAGCCTTTTTATATTATTAAAGATGCAGAGTCCTTTTGAAGCCTTTTTGTTAGGACTCCCTATTCAGTAGAGATGGCACCTTTCCTTTACTTTTATTCTTCCTGTAGGATATGGTATATAGCCTTGTTCCAAACTTGTTAGAAGTATGGTAAGGTCATATTCCATCTGGCTTATTCTCACACTTTATTTTTTCCACCAAGTGTACATTATATACTAGTGTACTTAGCATTTCACACCAAACAGCTTCAACACTTAACTAGTAGTCCTGTCCTTGCTCTCTTTGCTTTCATTTTTCATATTTCTTGGTTTAAGATAATCTTATTACCCATATTTTCTATATATAGCATTGCTATTATATATCTGTTACTGCATTTTTATGTCAAATATCTGCCTATTTTCTTTTCTTTTTTTTTTTTGAGATGGAGTCTTACTGTGTCACCCAGGCTAGAGTGCAGTGGCACAGTCTTGGCTCACTGCAACCTCCACCTCCTAGGTTCAAGCGATTCTGCTTCCTCAGCCTCCAGAGTAGCTGAGACTACAGGCATGCACCACCATGCCTGGCTAATTTTTGTGTTTAGTAGAGACATGGTTTCACCATGTTGGCCAGGCTGGTGTTGAACTCCTGACCTTAAGTGATATGCCCACCTTGGTCTCCCAAAGTGCTGGGATTACAGGCATGAGCCACCATGCCTGGCCTATCTGCCTATTTTCTAGACAGTGAAATATTTTAGTTATATTTGAGTTTGGAGCATAACTTTAGAAAATGTTACTAAGGAGACCATAGACTTAGATCTCATGCATGTATAGTTTGGTTAATTTCATTTAGATCTACAATCATGAGCTATATCAATATATATTATCTTTCTGATCAGCCTTCAGATACTTAACATGGAGGTCTCGTAAAGACCTTAATTGTCTTGATAGTGGTCTTCATGATCCTTCTTCTGGGGTTCATACCCTTATATAATCCCCTCCCCTTGAGTGTGGGCAGGACCCATGACTTGCTTCTAACCAGTAGATTATGGCAATGGTAATGGGATATTATTCCCAGGATTATATTAGTTCATCTTGCTAGTAGACTTGCGGTCATTCCCTTTGCTGGCTTTGGAAGAAGCAGCTGCCATGATCGTACGTGAATCAGATAGTCATAAGGAACTGAATGCTGCTGACATCCACATGAGCTGGGAAGTGAATCCTTCCCTAGTTGAGCTTCTAGATCAGAACCCAGGCCTGGTCCAATCATGATTGCAGCCTTCTGTGGCCCTAAGCAGAGGACCCAGTTCAGCTGTGCCTTGACTTCTGACTCGCAGAAACACGAGAAAATTTATGTGTGTTGTTTAAAGCTGTTAAATTTGTAACAATTTGTTATACAGCAATAGATGACTAGTACAGTCTTTATCCTCATTTTAGAGAATTATGCAATCTGTATATATAATACATGTTTATAAAAACCTCAGTATAGAAATATTTAGAGTAAAAAGTCACAGTCCTTCTCTCTGTGTCTTCTTTATCCCACTCTCCTTTTGAGTGGTAATCACCATTAACAATTTTGTGCATATCATTTTACAATAGACATCCACACCTATATAATTAAGAAATTACAGGCCGGGCGCGGTGGCTCAAGCCTGTAATCCCAGCACTTTGGGAGTCCGAGACGGGCGGATCACGAGGTCAGGAGATCGAGACCATCCTGGCTAATACGGTGAAACCCTGTCTCTACTAAAAAGTACAAAAAACTAGCCGGGCGAGGTGGCGGGTGCCTGTAGTCCCAGCTACTCGGGAGGCTGAGGCAAGAGAATGGTGTGAACCCGGGAGGCGGAGCTTGCAGTGAGCTGAGATCCGGCCACTGCACTCCAGCCTGGGCGACAGAGCGAGACTCCGTCTCAAAAAAAAAAAAAAAAAAAAAGAAAAAGAAAAAAAAGAAATTACAGGCCAGTGTGGTGGCTCACACCTGTAATCCTAGCACTTTGGGAGGGAAAGGTGGGCGGATCACAAGGTCAGGAGTTCGAGACCAGCTTGGCGAATATGGTGAAACGCCATCTCTACTAAAAATACAAAAAATTAGCTGGGCATGGTGGTGGGTGCCTGTAGTCCCAGCTACTTGGGAGGCCGAGGCAGGAGAATCGCTTGAACCTGGGAGGCGAAGGATGCAGTGAGCTGATATTGCACCACTGCACTGCAGCCTGGGTGACAGAGCAAGACTGCATCTCAAATCAAAAACAAAAATATTACAAATTGACTCATACTGTACGTACTGTTCTGAGACTTGCTCTTTTTTTACTCAGCTTTGTCTTAAACCCGTATCATGTGGACTTTTAAATTGCAGATAATCCGTAATGTGGATATACTATAATTTAACCTGTCTCTTCTGCTTTTAATTTTTTTATTGTTATAAAGAATGGATGAGTTAACATCCTAGTAATACATAATCATGCGCCTTATTTAAAAATGCACCCGGCCGGGCGCGGTGGCTCATGCCTGTAATCCCAGCACTTTGGGAAGCCGAGGCGGGTGGATCACGAGGTCAGGAGATTGAGACCATCCTGGCTAACACGGTGAAACCCCGTCTCTACTAAAAATGCAAAAAATTAGCCAGGCGTGGCGGCGGGCGCCTGTAGTCCCAGCTACTTGGGAGGCCGAGGCAGGAGAATGGTGTGAACCCAGGAGACGGAGCTTTCAGTGAGCCGAGATCGCGCCACTGCACTCCAGTCTGGGCGACTGAGCAAGACTCCATCTCAAAAAAAAAAAAAAAAAAAAGGCACCCAGGGTTTGTTTTAATCAGATATTATACGATGACAGACACAGAGACAAGTTGCCTTTGAAAGAAGAGTTTGTTTCTCACAGTTTCCAAGAGGAGGGAGGCATGCCACACCATGCAGGCCAGGTGGAGAAGCACAAGGGTTGGTCAGGAGGCAGAAGGAACAAGGAGAAGTATGGGAGAGAGCCTTTTTATATAGTGGTGGGATGTTCCCTTTTGGACAGAAAGTGAAACACTGATGTTGGGATTTGTAGTTGGAGGGTTTGTAATATAATTTCCAAGTGCCCACAAAAAGACAGGGATGGTAAGGATGTGAACAACTTTGCCTGTTAGTTTGGTCCATGATTTCAAGATGCCAAATTATCAATTAGAATACCAAGAATGATTATTATATGCCTGCATGTGTTTTGGGCTATTATGGATTCCTAGATGAGAAATTGCTTTGTTGGTGGGGTTATTAGTTGGTTCAACACCTTGTGCAATGGTTAAAAAATATATATACACACACACACACACATATATATACATAGTTATGTGTATATATATAAATATATATACACAAATATATATAAATATATATATAAATATATATGCATTATTATGGCAAGATCTAATAGGATAAAGTTAAAAAGAAGTACATAAACTATAGGAAGCTTCCACTTGTGTTTGTGTATATGTGTTTTAGAGGCTCTATGGATACATATGTGTTCGTGTCCATGGAATCTTTCTGGGTACCACACATGAAACTGTGAAAGGTGGTTAGCTTTAGGGATTGGGGCTAGTTTGGAGTGTACATTTAAAAATGTTCTTTTTTAAAAAAAGTGCCTGTGGTATTTCTAATAATCACACTCTTATATTTTGATAGATACTGTCCAGTTGCCTTCCGAAATATCATCTTCGTAAAATGTTGGTGCATACACCTTGCAAATTAATAAATTTGTGTAAGAAATATATATACATTTAAACATAAAAATGAAAACAATTTCTAGTAAATAAGTGTTTGTGGATTCCACTTGTATTTTTAATTTGTGAAAGCAGTGGCCAAGTGGGGCAAGTCATACCATTTATGGATCTCCTACTGTATGCTAGGTACTGTCCTAGAAATCTTTTCCAAATCATCTGATTGAATCCTCTCTACAGTCCAGTGAGGTTGACATCATTGCCCTTTTGTATTTATAGATGAGGTAACAGCTTCAGGAAAGTCCAGTGACTTTTCCAGTATGGATCCAATATTGGAATGCAGGGCCTTCTGATTTCACACCCATGTTCTTTCTAGTGTATCATGTAGGCGTAAGTACTTCATGCAGCCAATATGGAAATTTTAGTTTTATCTGTTTTCTCCCACTTGAGCTACATCAGCAATCCTGGGCAGCTATACCTTTGTTCTTGGTTATTTCTAGGTTAAGCTGAAAGGAAGCAGTTTGCCTTTGTTCACATTCCACTTCTGACACTTGGCAACCATCTGTCCTCAGGCAAATTACTTAATTTCTCTAAACCCCAGTTTCATCATTTGTAAATGGAGATAGTGGTAGTACTAACTTCGGGGTTGGTACTACCACTATCTCCATTTACAAATGGAGTTGTAAGGACGAAGTGAAATAAGGCATGTAGAGCCCTTGACAGAGGGCCTGTTAAGAGTTAGCTGCTGCTGCCGCCATCATCACTGGTATGGTGATCGTTATTGTAATAGTTCATCAGGGCCTTGCTTGTTACATTGTTTGGCCATTCTTTTGCTTCTCTAATTACTAATCCTCCCAAAGGGTATTATCTTAAAGTCCGTTGGTCATTAATTATTTTCAGTTACTAAAAGTAATTTTGTATTCCCTGAGAAAAATAAATTATGACTATGCAGAAATTTATGATTATAAGTGTGAACCCTGTACAGTATCAAAATAAAGAATGGTAATTGTATTTTAAAAGAGACTTTATAGGAATCTTTATTTAAACAACATAACAAGCCTCTTTTTCAAGGATAGATGGAACACAGAGTGGCTGGCCTCATTGTTTACATTTTTTCACGCCATATATTTGAAGCTGCCTAAGTAACTAATTTGTTTTTGTTTTTGTTTTTTTTTGAGATGGAGTCTTGCTCTGTCACCCAGGCTGGAGTGCAGTGGTGCGATCTTGGCTCACTGCAAGCTCTGCCTCCCAGGTTCAATCGATTCTTTTGCCTCAGCCTCCTGAGTAGGTGGGATTACAGGCATGTGCCACCACACCTGGCTAAATTTTTTTTTGTATTTTTAGTAGACATGGGGTTTCATCATGTTGGCTAGGCTGGTCTCGAACTCCTGACCTCAGGTGATCCACCTCCCTCAGCCTCCCAAAGTGCTGGGATAACAGGTGTAAGCCACCGTGCTCGGCCGGTAACTAACAGTTTGATTTTAGTTCACATCATCTGTGTACTCTTCATGCTTTATCTCAAAGACAGAACACAAAGGTAATAGGTTGTATTCTTGCCTTACAATTCTGTGAAAAATGTTTTGAAGCTTCTCGTTAATGGCTTGTAATTATTTTATGTCTTTTCAGTGAAGTATGTGTGGTCTGGTGGCTTATTACCAAAGTGCAGTTAGGTTCTGGGATAGGGAAAGACTTAAAAAAATGATTTAATAGCACTTATTATTTTTACTGAAAACTTTGATTAAAAGTTATGGTAGGGTGAAGAGGAGTAATGTTAAATAAACCCTGACCTTTAAATGCTGCTTTACAGTGGAAGAAACACATCGCTTCTGCTTATTTGAGAGGAATTTATTGATGAAAAATAAGGCATTTAATTAGATTTCTTTAGGTGCCATTTTATTAGGAGCCTCTACCAGATTGCTTAGGATTTCCAGGGGAGTGCAAATAATTATTAACTACCTACTATTTTTACCATATCGGATTTAGGCTAATTTTATATAAATTATATTTATCTTTTAACTCCTGTTGGGTCATCTAAATAATACATATGTTCATACCTATAAGAAAGAACTTGGAGAGTAATTATTCTATTTTAAATAATTATAGAGGACTATAGTTTTTACATCTTTGCTTTAATGAGATTTTGCCATGGGTTATTTGATGCTAGATTTGAGTTTGGAATGAAGATTCTAATTATGGTCCTGCCTTTATGGAAAATGTGACTTGCTTTACAATGATCCTCTTTATGATGTGGTTTCCCGGGAATGCACTGTGGTAAAAAGCTGGGATTCTGTATGTCTTATCCCAATATAGCTAACATTTCATTTGTGTGTGCAGTTTAATAACATGGCCAGCAGATGGTGATCAAGTATAATGAAAACCCACTTGTGATTGAAGAAGTTAATCTATGTGAGAAAACATTTTTTGCTTTAAAAATATTAATTTAATTTTTTAGTCTGTGGATGCAAAAGAATCTTTTTACTTTGTAAACTCCATTTTTATATGTAAATGGTATTAACATTATAAATTGCTCCTGCTGAGATTGTTGGATGAATTTATCAGGGAGCCAATCGATACATTTCCTTCTTAGTAAAACCTTCTGAAATATTACCTGCCAAAAGTACATTCATTTTATTTGTGAATAATCCCAATGTTAGGGCAAATATGTGTTCTACAGCAGTGCTGTTCAATAGAACTTTCTGATGGTAATGTTCTATAGGCAGCGCTGTCTGGTACGGTAGCCACCAGTACACGTGACTGTTGAGCAGTTGAAATGTGGCTGGTGTGATTGAAGAACTGAATTTCTAATTTCAGTTAACTTAAATAGCCACATGTGATTAGGGGCTACTGTGTTGGGCAGAACAGTACCAGATCTGAATCTTCTGCTTGGCCACTGCAAAACCTGACTGACCAGACGGAGAGCTGGTGGCCTGTTCTCTGTCTCGGGGGGCGTTGTGGGGTGGGGATGGGGACTAGGGCTTGGGAGCTGGTGCATAGAAACTGGCTCTGCCACATGGGAGACCTTTCTTCTGTGCTTACTTGCATTTCATGGGCAGCTCTCTTTTTTGGTGATGATCACCCATGATCAACATCTAGTTGCTTTTCTCTTGGTCAATTTCCACTGTCAGAGGAGTTCCTACTAACAAAAAAGAAACTGTTAATAAACACACACACACACATATATGTATTTTTTATGTTTTTATTTTTTTGAGATAGAGTCTCGCTTTGTTGCCTAGGCTGAAGTGCAGTGGTGTGATTTTGGCTTACTGCAACCTCTGCCTTCTGGGTTCAAGCATTTCTCTGCCTCAGCCTCCTGAGTAACTGGGATTACAGGTGCCTGCCACCACGCCCGACTAATTTTTGTATTTTTAGTAGAGATGGGGTTTTATCATCTTGGCCAGGCTGGTCTTGAACTCCTGACCTTGTGATCCACCAGCGTCGGCCTCCCAAAGTGCTGGGATTACAGGTGTGAGCCACCATGCCAGCCTTTTTTTTTTGAGATGGAGTCTTGCTCTGTCGCCCAGGCTGGAGTGCAGTGGCACGATCTTGGCTCACTGCAACCTCTGCCTCCCGGGTTCAAGCGATTCTCCTGCCTCAGCCTCCCGAGTAGCTGGTATTACAGGTGCCTGGCCAGCTAATTTTTTGTATTTTTAGTAGAGGCGGGGTCTTGCTATGTTGGCCAGGGTGGGCTCCGACTCCTGACCTCAAATGATCCTCCTGCCTTGGCCTCCCGAAGTGCTGGGATTACAGGTGTGAGCCACTGTGCCTGGCCAAATCTGACTAATTTGACAATCTTTTATACAGTGGACACTTGCTGATAGACACTTAACCTTGTACTCTAGAAATAGGACTGCTACATAAATGAGAAGCAAAAAGTGCTTCTTAGAGTACTCAGTAAAATATAACATTTCACACGTATAAAACCACTTAGCTACTCATTAATTTTCAACATTAATGTGCTAATTAAATGTCACTCTTAGGTATTTACTAAGATGAGGCAGTGGCAACTATTTGTAACTGGGATGGAGCAGCTTTGAAAATAATGGTCCTTAGGCCATTATTTCTCTTAGGCTTTTTTCTCCCCCAGTAAGAGAACTTTCTGACAATTTAGTCACATTTCTCTTTTTCTTTCTTTTAATGAATGAGGCTTTGTAATAACATCTTTTTATTTTATTTTATTTTATTTTATTTTATTTTATTGTTATTGTTTTTTTGAGACAGAGTCTCGCTCTGTCGCCCATGCTGCAGGCTGGAGTGCAGTGGTGCAGTCTTGGCTCTGCCTCCCGGGTTCACGCCATTCTGCAAGCTCTGCCTCCCGGGTTCATGCCATTCTCCTGCCTCAGCCTCCCGAGTAGTTGGGACTACAAGTGCCCGCCACCATGCCCGGCTAATTTTTTGTATTTTTAGTAGAGATGGGGTTTCACCGTGTTAGCCAGGATGGTCTTGATCTCCCGACCTTGTGATCCGCCCGCCTTGGTCTCCCAAAGTGCTGGGATTACAGGCGTGAGCTACCGCATCCAGCCTGTAATAACATCTTTTAATTTCACAAACAAGTTTCTCTTTGTCAGGTAATATTGAACAGTTTGGGTTGTCCTTTTTAATAAACAAAAATGGATAACAGTAAGCTTATATTTTAACATTTAATTTTAACGAAATTTAAATATTGAGTATTCTAAGTCAGAGATATATTAATAAACAATGATTTAAATGTACGCTTTTTAAAATTTGGTTTTTATTTCTAAGTTTTAAAATCAAGTGTGCCATTTTAAAGTAAGTAGTTGGAAATATGAAGTCTTAAAGTGCTTATGGATCTATGCTCACCTTTTTCTAGTTTTGTTAAGCATCTTATGTTTTTCATTTAGTTTTCTTTTTCTTTCTAATAAAGTTCTTTTTGAAAAATTAATATAAATATGTTGTGGATCGTTGGAAGTTATTTTCATTTTTTAATTTTCAGCATTATTTGATACTTTACTGGATTATTGTTATTTATTTTTATGTTTCATAAGTATATTTAGTAATACCCCCAAAGAAGACTGTTCTGCAGATGGTAAAAAACAATATTACCTGCTGCTCAGATGAATGAAAAGACAGGAAATCAGACGTTCTCATTTTGGTTTTTCATAATTTATAATTCAGTAGTTGTATTGCTTTTAAAATTTTTTATAGCTGTGAAACATAGCATGCATACAAAAAATGTGTACAGTGCACGGGTACAGTTTAAAGAGCCACTAGAAGATAAACATTTCTATACTTTCAACCTAGCCAGTAAATAGTATATTACATTTCTCCAGAAGACCGCTGGGCACCCTTCTCCGATTGCCTCTTCTTCCCTTTGTTTGAGAGGAAATCACTGTCCTGTCTTTTGTGTTAATCAGTTATTTACCTCTCTCTTTATTTTGAATTTCATATAAGTAGAATTATACTGTATCTATTATTTTGAGACTTGCTCCTTTCACTCATCAGATTTTTCAGATTTATCCATGTTAATAAATATAGCTATAGTTCATTCTTTGTCTTTTGGCAAACTGTTAAAATGTAACACACATACAAGACACATCAAAGTGTAAATCTTGATGAAGTTTTACAAAATGTATATATCCATGAAATCTCCTTTCAGGTCAAGATAGAGAATATAGCTACCTCCTGAGAAACTCTTTCTTGCTCTCTCCCTGTCATTTATCACCTCCTGAAGAAGGAACCACTATTCTGTATTATGTCACCATAGATTTGTTTTCATTGTTTTTGATTCATAAAGCATGTTCCCTTTTGTTTCTGTCTTCTTTTGCTCAGCATTATGTTGTGAGATTGATCCATGTTGTTGCATTTAGCAATGGATTTTTAAAATTATTGTATGAATATATCACAATTTATATATCCATTGTACTGTGGTTGGACTTTTGGTTTTTGACATTACAAGTGATTGTACTGTGAATACTCTTTTACGTGTTTCTTAGTACACAAGTATACACATTTTTTTGAGTGTTGACTTAGAAGTGTAATCATAGTAGACACTGCTGATAAAGTTTTTCAAAGTGGTTGTACCAGTTTACATTTCCACTAGCAAGACTGAAAGTTCCCGTGGCTCTCCATCCTTGCTGAAACTCTGTAAGTTTTTTATGGTTTTAGCAATTCTGGTATGGCAGATGTATAGTTTGAATTTGCATTTTCCCTCATGACTAACGATATCAAAATCTTTTTTAATGTTTATTGACCATTTGGATAGCCTCTTATATGAAGTATGTTTGTTGGCCGCATAAATGTCGTCTTTTTAGAAGTGTCTGTTCATATCCTTTGCCCACTTTTGGATGTTTTTTTTTTTTTCTTGTAAATTTCTTTAAGTTCCTTGTAGATTCTGGATATTAGTCCTGTGTCAGATGGATAAATTGCAAACATTTTCTCCCATTCTGTAGGTTGTCTGTTCACTCTTACGATAGTTTCCTTTGCTGTGCAGAAGCTCTTTAGTTTAATTAGATCCCATTTGTCAATTTTGGCTTTTGTTTCTGTTGCTTTTGGTGTTTTAATCATGAAGTCTTTGCCCGTGCTATATCCTGAATGATATTGCCTAGGTTTTCTTTTAGGGTTTTTATGGTTTTAGGTCTTACGTTTAAGTCTTTAATCCATCTCGAGTTGATTTTTGTATAAGGTGTAAGGAAGGGGTTCAGTTTCATTTTTCTGCATATGGCTAGCCAGTTTTCCCAACACCATTTAATAAGTAGGAAATCCTTTCCCCGTTGCTTGTTTTTGTCAGGTTTGTCAAAGATCAGATGGTTGTAGATGTGTGGTATTTCTGAGGCCTCTGTTCTGTTTCATTGGTTTATATATCTGTTTTGGTACCAGTACCATGCTGATTTGGTTACTGTAGCCTTGTAGTATAGTTTGAAGTCAGGTAGCATGATGCCTCCAGCTTTGTTCTTTTACTTAGGATTGTCTTGGCTATGTGGGCTGTTTTTTGGTTCCATATAAAATTTAAAGTAGTTTTTTCTGGTTCTGTGAAGAAAGTCAGTGGTAGCTTGATGGGATAGCATTGAATCTATAAATTATTTTGGGCAGTATGGCCATTTTCATGATATTGATTCCTCCTATCCCTGAGCATGGACTGTTTTTCCATTTGTTTATGTCCTCTCTGATTTCTTTGAGCAGTGGTTTGTAGTTCTCCTTGAGGAGGTCCCTCAGATTCCTTATAAGTTGCATTCCTAGGTATTTTATTCTCTTTGTAGCAATTGTGAATGGGAATTCACTCATCATTTGGCTCTCTGTTTGTCTATTATTGGTGTACAGGAATGCTTGTGATTTTTGCACACTGATTTTTGTATCCTGAGACTTTGCTGAAGTTGCTTATCAGCTTAAGGAGATTTTGGGCTGAGACGATGGGGTTTTCTAAATGTACAATCATGTCATCTGCATGCGGAGACAATTTGACTTCCTCTCTTTCTATTTGAATACCCTTTATTTCTTTCTCTTGCCTGATTGCCCTGGCCAGAACTTACAATACTATATTGAATAGGAGTGGTGAGAGAGGGTATCCTTGTCTTATGCCAGTTTTCAAAGCGAATACTTCCAGCTTTTGCCCTTTCAGTATGATATTGGCTGTGGATTTGTCATAAATAGCTCATATTATTTTGAGGTGCATTCCATCAATATCTAGTTTATTGAGAGTTTTTAGCATGAAGGGGTGTTGAATTTTATTGAAGGCCTTTTCTGCATCTATTGAGATAATCATGTGGTTTTTGTCATTGGTTCTATTTATGTGATGGATTACATTTATTGATTTGCATATGTTGAACGAGCCTTGCATCCCAGTGATGAAGCCGACCTGATCATGGTGGATAAGCTTTTTGATGTGCTGCTGGATTCGGTTTGCCAGTACTTTATTGAGGATTTTTGCATTGATGTTCATCAGGGGTATTGGCCTGAAATTTTCCTTTTTGGTTGTGCTGCTGCCAGGTTTCGGTATCAGGATGATGCTGGCCTTATAAAATGAATTAAGGAGGAGTCCCTCTTTCTCTATTGTTTGGAATAGTTTCAGAAGGAATAGTAACAGCTCCTCTTTGCACCTATGGTAGAATTCGGCTGTAAATCCGTCTGGTCCTGGGCTTTTTTTGGTTGATGGGCTATTAATTACTGCCTGAATTTCAGAACTTGTTATTGGTCTATTCAGGGATTTGACTTCTTCCTAGTTTAGTCTTGGGAGAGTGTAGGTGTCCAGGAATTTATCCATTTCTTCTAGATCTTCTAGTTCATTTGCATAGAGGTGTTTATAGTATTCTCTGATGGTAGTTTGTGTTTCTGTGGGATCAGTGGTAATATTCTCTGTATCTTTTTTTTATTGTGTCTATTCAATTCTTCTCTTCTTTATTCATCTGGCTAGTGGTCTGTTTTGTTAATCTTTTAAAAAAGTAGCTCCTGGAATCATTGATTTTTTGAAGGGTTTTTTAATGTCTCTATCTCCTTCAGTTCTGCTCTGATCTTAGTTATTTCTTGTCTTCTGCTAGCTTTTGAATTTGTTTGCTCTTGCTTCTCTAGTTCTTTTAATTGTGATGTCAGGGTGTCGATGTTAGATCTTTCCCGCTTTTTCCTGTGGGCATTTGGTATATAAATTTCCCTCTAAACACTGCTTTAGCTGTGTCCCAGAGATTCTGGTACGTTGTGTCTTTGTTCTCATTGGTTTCAAAGAACATCTTTATTTCTGCCTTAATTTTGTTATTTACCCAGTAGTCATTCAGGAGCAGGTTGTTCAGTTTGCATGTAGTTGTGCAGTTTTGAGTGAGTTTCTTAGTCCTGAGTTCTAATTTGATTGCACTGTGGTTTGAGAGACTGTTTGTTATGATTTCTGTTCTTTTGCATTTGCTGAGGAGTGTTTTACTTCCAATTATGTGGGCGATTTTAGAATAAGTGAGATGTGGTGCTGAGAAGAATGTATATTCTGTTGATTTAGGGTGGAGAGTTCTGTAGATGTCTATTAGGTCCGTTTGGTCCAGAGCTGAGTTCAAGTCCTGAAAACCTTGTTAATTTTCTGTCTCATTGATCTGGCTAATATTGACAGTGGGATGTTAAAGTCTCCCACTATTTGTAGGTCTCTAAAAACTTACTGTATGAACCTCTCGATGCTCCTGTGTTGGGTGCATATATACTTGGGATACTTAGCTCTTCTTATTGCTTTGATCCCTTTACCATTATGTCTTTGTCTTTTTTGATTTTTGTTGTTTTAAAGTCTGGTTTATCAGAGACTAGGATTGCAACCCCTGCTTTTTTTTTGCTTTCCATTTGCTTGGTAAATATTCCTCCATCTCTTTATTTTGAGCCTATTTGTGTCTTTGCATGTGAGATGAATATAGCACACTGATGGATCTTGACTCTTTATCCAGTTTCCCAGTCTGTGTCTTTTAATTGGGGCATTTAGCCCATTTACATTTAAGGTTAATATTGTTATGTGTGAATTTGATCCTGTCATTATGATGCTATCTGGTTATTTTGGCTGTTAGTGAGGCAGTTTCTTCATAGTGTTGATAGTGTTTACAATTTTGGTATGTTTATGCAGTGGCTGGTACTGGTTTTTTCTTTCCATATTTAGTTCTTCCTTCAGGAACTCTTGTAAGGCAGGTCTGGTGGTGACAAAATCTCTCAACATTTGCTTGTCTGTAAAGGATTTTATTTCTCCTTCACTTATGAAGCTTAGTTTGGCTGGATATGAAATTCTGGGTTGAAAATTCTTTTCTTTAAGAATGTTGAATATTGGCCCCCACTGTCTTCTGGCTTGTAGGGTTTCTGCCGAGAGATCCACTGTTCGTCTGCTGGGCTTCCCTTTGTGGGTAACCTGACCTTTCTCTCTGGCTGCCCTTAACATTTTTTCCTTCATTGCATTCTTGGTGAATCTGACCATTATGTGTTGGGGTTGCTCTTCTTGAGGAACGTCTTTGTAGTGCTGTCTGTATTTCCTGAATTTGAATGTTGGCTTGTCTTGCCAGGTTGGGGAGGTTCATCTGGATAATATCCTGAAGAGTGTTTTCCAACTTGGTTCCATTCTCCCTGTCACTTTCAGGTACACCAATCAAACATAGATTTGGTCTTTTCACATAGTCCCATATATCTTGGCGGCTTTGTTCATTCCTTTTCATTCTTTTTCTCTAATCTCGTCTTCACATTTAATTTCATTAAGTTGATCTTCAGTCTCTGATATCCTTTCTTCCACTTGATCGATTTGGCTACTGATACTTGTGTATGCTTCACGAAGTTCTCGTGCTGTGTTTTTCAGCTCCATCAGGTCATTTATGTTCTTCTCTAAACTGGTTATTCTAGTTAGCAATTCCTCTAACCTTTTTCAAGGTTCTTAGCTTCCTTGCATTGGGTTAGAACATGCTCTTTTAGCTCAGAGGAGTTTGTTGTTACCCACCTTCTGAAGCCTACTTCTGTAAATTTGTCAAACTCGTTCTCTGTCCAGCTTTGTTCCCTTGCTGGTGAGGAGTTGTGATCCTTTGGAGGAGAAGAGGCGTTCTGGTTTTTGGAATTTTCAGCCTTTTTGTGCTGGTTTTTCCTTATCTTCATGGATTTATCTGCCTTTGGTCTTTGATATTGGTAACCTTTGGATGGGGTTTCTGAGTGGACATCCTTTTTGTTGAGGTTGATGCCATTCCTTTCTGTTTGTTAGTTTTCCTTCTAACAGGCCCCTCTGCTGCAGGTCTGCTGGAGTTTGCTGGAGGTCCACTCCAGACCGTGTTTTTCTGTGTATCTCCAGCAGAGGCTGTGGAACAGCAAAGATTGCTGTCTGTTCCTTCCTCAGAAGCTTTGTCCCAGAGGGGCACCTGCCAGATACCAAGCGGAGCTCTCCTGTATGAGGTTTCTGTCGACCCCTGCTGGGACGTGTCTCCCAGTCAGGAGGCACAGGAGTCAGGGACCCACTTGAGGGGGCAGCCTGTCCCTTAGCAGAGCTCAAGCGCTGTGCTGGGAGATCTACTGCTCTCTTCAGGGCTGGCAGGGAGGAAGGTTTAAGTCTGCTGAAGCTGTGCCCACAGCTGCCCCTTCCCATAGGCGCTCTGTCCCAGGGAGATGGGAGTTGTATCTATAAGCCCCTGACTGGGACTGCTGCCTTTCTTTCAGAGATGCCCTGCCCAGAGAGGAGGAATCTAGAGAGGCAGTCTGGCTACATAGGCTTTGCTGAGCTGTGGTGGGCTTTGCCCATTTCGAACTTCCCCACTATGAGGGGAAAACCGCCTACTCAAGCCTCAGTAATAGTGGACGCCCCTCCCCAAACCAATCTCCAGCATCCCAGGTCTACTTCAGACTGCTGTGCTGGCAGCAAGGATTTCAAGCCAGTGGATCTTAGCTTGTTGGGCTCTGCGGGGGTGGGATCTGCTGAGCCAGGCCACTTGGCTCCCTGGCTTCAGCCCCCTTTCCGGGGGAATGAATGGTTCTGTCTCACTGGCGTTCCAGACACCACTGGGGTATGAAAAAAAACCTCCTGCAGCTATCTTGGTGTCTACCCAAACAGCCACCCAGTTTTGTGCTTGAAACCCAGGGCCCTGGTAATGTAGGCACCTGAGGGAATCTCCTGGTCTGTGGGTTGTGAAGACCATGAGAAAAGTCTAGTAACTGGGCCAGTATGCACTGTCCCTCACGGCACAGTCCCTCACGGCTTCTCTTGGCTAAGGGAAGGAGTTCCCCGACCCCTTGCACTTCCTGTGTGAGGCGTCGCCCCACCCTGCTTTGGCTCGCCCTCCGTGGGCTGCACCCACTGTCTAACCAGTCCCAGTGAGATTA
Source organism: Theropithecus gelada (assembly GCF_003255815.1). Lineage (NCBI taxonomy): Eukaryota > Metazoa > Chordata > Mammalia > Primates > Cercopithecidae > Theropithecus > Theropithecus gelada. The sequence goes on along the minus strand of NC_037684.1, from coordinate 39,698,799 downwards.
GCCGGGTACCTCAGTTGGAAATGCAGAAATCAGCCACCTTCTACATTGATCTCACTGGGAGCTGCTGACTGGAGCTGTTTCTATTCCTCCCTGACTCACAGTTCTGGAGGCTGAGAAATCCAGCATCAAGGTGCTGGTGTCTGATGAGGGCCTTCTTGTTGTATCATCCTATGGCAGAAAGTGAGAGGAGAGAGAAAGAGAGAGGAAGGGAGGGGGAAAGAGAAGTGGGCCTAACTAACCCTTCTATAACTAATCCACTTTGGCAATAATTGTTTATGAGGGCAAAGCCTTCATGGCCTAACCACCTCTTAAAGGTCACACATCTTAAGATTGCTATAATGGCAATTAAATTTAAACATGAGTTTTAGAGCAGACAAACCATAGCAACTGGTATCTTCTGTTGAATGTTGTTTATTTTAATACAGTTTTGTTAGTTGACTCTATTGTGTTTTTTTGTTTCCTGTTTGAGATTTCTTACCTCGCCTGTTACAAGATCAGAGAGTACTCATCTATGTTATTTTCTTGAAGCTTCTTATTTTACCTTTCTCATTTAGGTATGTGGTACATCTGGAATTGATTTTTATGTATGAAGTGAGGTAGGGGTCATAGCTAATTCTCTCTATCACAATGGGTATGTATTTGATCTAGCATTATTTTTATTTTATTTTATTTATTTTTTTTTTCTAGACAAAGTCTCGCTTTGTCGCCTAGGCTGGAGTGCGGTGGTGCGATCTCAGCTCGCTGCAACCTTTGCCTCCCGGGCTTAAGTGATTCTCCTGCCTTAGCCTTCTGAGTAGCTGAGATTACAGGCTCCCTCCACCACACCTGGCTAATTTTTGTATTTTTAGTAGAGACGGGGTTTCACCATGTTAACCAGGCTAGTCTTGAACTCCTGACCTCAAGTGATCCACCTATCTTGGCCTCCCAAAGTGCTGGGATTAAAGACGTGAGCCACTGTGCCCAGCCTAGCAATTTAAAGAAATTTTTTATTATTTTTTTGAGATGGAGTCTCACTCTGTCGCCCAGGCTGGAGTGCAATGGGGTGATCTCGGCTCACTGCAAGCTCCGCCTCCTGGGTTTATGCCATTCTCCTGCCTCAGCCTCCTGAGTAGCTGGGACTACAGGCACCCACCACCACGCCCGGCTAATTTTTTTATTTTTATTTTTAGTAGAGACGGGCTTTTACCATGTTAGCCAGGATGGTCTTGATCTCCTGACCTCGTGATCTGCCCGCCTCGGCCTCCCAAAATGCTGGGATTATAGGTGTGAGCCACCGCGCCCAGCCCATTTTTAAATGTCATTCACACTGCTGTAGTTGGCCCCCTTTTCTTTTTTTGAGATAGAGTCTCACTCTGTTGCTAGGCTGGAGTGCAGTGGCATGATCTCGGCTCACTGCAACCTCTGCCTCCCATGTTCAAATGATTCTCCTGCCTCAGCCTCCTGAGTAGTGGGGACTACAGGCATGCGCCACCATGCCTGGCTAATTTTTGTGTATATATATATTTTTTTGTAGAGATAGGGTTTCATTCTGTTGGTCAGGCTGGTCTCGAACTCTTGACCTCAAGGAATCCACCCACTTCTGCCTCCCAAAGTGCTGGAATTACAGGTGTGAGCCACTGCACCTGGCCCTTGGCACCATTTTTGTAAGCCAGGAGATCTTGTTTGTGTGGGTTTTTTCTGGTCTCTAGTTTCTTTCATTTGCCTGTTTGTTGATGTGCTAATACTACACTGCCTTAATACTGTAACTTTAAAATAAATCTTGGTATTTTGTAGTGTGGTGTAGGCCTTCCAGCTTTCTTTTTCTTCCTCAAGCTTTGGCTATTCTTGGTTCTTTGCATTTCCATATACATTTCAGGATTAGCTCACCAGTTTTTACTTGCATATAAATGTGATGGCATGTGTATGTGTATGTTGAGATATTTTATTATGAATGCATTGAATCTATAGATCAATTAGGAAGAATTGATATCTTTATAGTATGGAGTTATACCCAGAGCCCCAGGCAAGCAATGATCTTTTTTTTTTTTTTGGCCTTTTCTAGAAATTTCATGGGTAATATGTAGTCCTGTGTATCTAGTTCTTCCACTTACAATATTGTTTTTGGAGTTCATATTGTTTCTTGTATCAGTAGTTCATTCCTTCTTGTTCCTGAGTGGTATTTCATTGATGAGTATACCACATTTTGTTTATCCGTTCACCAGTTAATGGATATTTGGATTGTTTTCAGTATTTGGCTATTATGAATGTTGCTGCTTTGGACATTCATTGCAAATTTTTATTCGAACACATGTTTTTCATTTCTTTTGGACAGATATCTAAGAGTGGGTTGTGTGGTAAATATATTTTTAACTTAAAAAATCATCAAACTATTTTCCAAACTGGCTGTTTCATTTTGTATCCCCATTACCAATATTCCAGTCTCTTCACATGAGTATTCTCGTCTCTTCACATCCTCTTCAACTCTTGGTATTGTTAGTGGCTTTGATTTTGTCCATTTTAGTTGGTATGCAGTGGTATCTCATTGTGGTTTTAATTTGCATTCTCCCAGTGACTAATGACACTGAGCATCTTGTCATGTGCTTATTGGCCATTTGTATATCTTCTTTGAAGAAATGTCTGTTCTAATAGTTATCTGCTTCTAACACACCCAACATACAATGAGCCAAGCAGAGGATAACCTCTACAGACATTTCTAAAAAGTCACTAGTTCCTAACTATTCTGAAATCCAGATAGGCAAGTAGTAGGAGTTTCTTAGTTAAATCTTTCTTAAGTTTTCTAGAGGCCCTCTTGTTTGATTGAGAGGATCTGTGAGGCATACTCAATCTTTTTGAGGGGATCTGTGTATGAATATGTAGTTCTCTGAGGCATACCATCTTTTATCTTTTTGATCTTCACAAAATATTTTACATTTATATACTTGGCTTTATCTCTATGCAGTGCCCAAAGTTTACTTGAACACCATTTCTTAATTTAGTATATTTTGCCATCTGGAGAGGCCGAGAATTTTTAAAACCATGAAGTCTTAATTCCATTTTCTTTAATTTTCCTTGACTCTATTTTACTCTACTCTTGGACCTAAGAGCAATAGCAAGTACTTTGTAAATCTTCTTAGCTATATTACTCACCTAGTTCATCAGGCATATTTTCTAATTTTCATGTTACTGAAGATGATGAAGATGATGGTATAGCTTTCTATCACTATATAAAAAGGATGCCCCTTCTTCCCATTTTCAATAACAGGTTTCTTACTTCCTCTTGAGCCCCACAGGCAACATCCTCAAATTCCAGATTCCTACTAATGACCTCTTCGTACCGACTTTGTCTTTAACACACTACACACAAAGATGTTTCCATATTCTTAGGCTGTACTTCACTTTCAGATACCAAAATCTGTATTATCTGTAATACAGATATCTACAGTTATCTATTGCTGCATTACAAATTAATCCAAATCTTAGCAGCTTAAAGCAACATTTATTTTTTAATTTTCTCAATTTTTAAATTTTTTTTCTCATGGACATGGCTTAGCTGGGTTTTCTGGCTTAGGTTCTCCTATAAGGTTGCAAACAAAGTATTGACTGGGGTTGTGGTCTCAACTGAAGTCTAGATTAGGGGAGAATCCACTTCTATTCTCACTCATATGGTTAATAGGATTCAGGTCCTTGCTGCGGTATTGCTCTGAGGGCCTCAGTCTTGGCTGGCTGTCATCCAAAAGCCTCCCTCAGTTTTTTTCTATTTGGGCCTCTCTATAGGGTAGCCTACAGCATGGCAGCTGGCTTCCATCGAAGTGAACAAGCAAGAGAGCAAGTGAGAGGTAAGCATGATGGAAGCTAGAATCTTTTTGTAAGCTAATCTTGGAAATTCTAGCTTACTACTTTTGTCAGATTCTATTTATTAAAAGCAAGTTACTAGGTCCAGACTATACTCAAGGGAAAGGGCATACCACATGGGCATGCATACCAGGAGTTGGGGAAAATTGGGAGCCATCTTAGATGTTGCCTAGCACATACTTAGAACAAATACTAAGTATATAATGAAAAGACATATAGCGGGGTATAGCTAGAAAGATGTGTAACTAGAAGGATTCAAATGGAATACTATAAAATATTCAGTGAACATAAAAGAAGGCAGGGAAGGAAAAACAAAGGAGCAAAGAAGAGCCATGACAAAACCAATAGCAAAATCACAGACCAAATGGAATCATAAATAATTACATTAAGTGTAAATGAACTCAACACTGGAAGCTAAAAAAAGTGATTTTTAGATTGGATAAAAAAGCAAGAACCAACTTTATATTATTTATAAGAGACATACTTTAAATACAAAGATAAGTAGGTTGAAAGTAAAAGGATGCAAAGAGATGTATCATGAAAACAAAAAGCATAAAAAAGCTGGAATGGCTATATTGAATATCAGATAAAATAGACTTTCACAACAAGGAAAAATTATAAGACAAATAGTTACTTTGTAATGGTAAAGAATCCATTCATAAGCATGATATACTGATTATAAATGTGTATTTAGCAAACAAAAGAGCTTCAAAAATACATGAAGCAAAAACTAATAGTGCCAAAGGGAAAAACAAACAAATGCATAAACATTATTGCATTTATTATTCCTTTTCTTGGGAATTGATGGAGCAAGTTAACCAAAAAATCAAAAAGGATGTAGAAGATTTGAGGAATACTCTGAACTACCACAGCCTAATTGACATTTATAAAATACTCCATCCAATAACTGTAGAATGCATATACCCCAGTGTGGGGAATTTCAATACCCCAGATAGAACAAATGACAGAAGGTTAATAAATAGAGGACTTGAACAACTCAATAGACCAGTTGAACCAAACACATACAAAGAACACTCCAGTGGCTGGGTGCAGTGGCTCACACCTGTAATCCCAGCACTTTGGGAGGCTGAGGCAGGTGGATCGCTTGAGATCAGGAGTTCAAGATCAGCCTGGCCAACATGGTGAAACCCTGTCTCTACTAGGGGTATTGTATTGTATTTTGTAGTGTAAAAATACAAAAAAAATTAGCTGGGCATGATGACTCGTGTCTGTAGTCCCATCTGCTTGGGAGGCCGAGTCACAAGAATTGCTTGAGCCTGGGAGGTGGAGCTTGCAGTAAGCCAAGATCACATCACTGCACTCCAGCCTGGGTGACACAGTGAGACTCCATCTTTAAAAAAAAAAAAAAAAAGCCAGGCGCGGTAGCTCACGCCCTTAATCCCAGCACTTTGGAAGGCCTTGGTGGGCAGATCATGAGGTCAGGAGATCGAGATCATCCTGGCTAACCCAGTGAAACCTCGTCTCTACTAAAAAAAATTAGCCGGGCATGGTAGCATGTGCCTGTAGTCCCAGCTGCTTGGGAGGCTGAGGCAGGAGAATTACTTGAACTTGGGAGGCGGAGGTTGCAGTGAGCCAAGATCGCACTACTGCACTCCAGCCTGGGTGACAAATCAACAACCTAAATTTACACCTTAAGGAACTAGAAAAAGAAGAACAAACTAAAGCTAACAGAAGGAAGGAAATAATAAAATATGAAACAGAAAAATAGTAGAGAAAATGAAACTAAGAGTTGGCTTTTTGAAAAAATCAGCAATCTGAACAAACCTTTAATTACATGGGATAAGAAAAAAAGAAGACTCCATAACTAAAATCAGAGAGAAATTTAACACAAAGAAAAAGGGTTGTAAGAGAGGACTATGAGCAACCATATGTCAATAAATTTGATAACCTAGATGAAATGGACGAATTTCTCACAACACACGACCTACCAAGACTAAATTATGAAGAACAGAATATCTGAACAGACCTTTAGTAAGCAGATTGAATCAATAATCAAAAACCTCTCAACAAACAAAAACTCAGGACAAGGTGGCTTCATTGGTGAATTTACCAAACATTTAAAGAGGAATTAATACCAATCCGTCTTTAGACTTTTCAAAAACATTAAAGAGGAAACACTTATAAATTTATCACGTGAGGCCAGTTGGTACTAAAAGTAGACAAAGATGGTACAAGGAAAGAAAACTATAGGTCAATATCCTGACAAATATTTGCTGAAAAGGCCTCAGGAAAATACTTGCAAATTGAATTCAACAGCACGTTAAAGGTTTACACATCATGACCAAATGGGATTTATTCGTAACATGCAAGAATGGTTCCACATGTGAAAATCAGTAAATGTGATACAGTACATTAGCATTAACAGAATGAAGGGAGGAAACCCTCACACAATCATCTTAGTTGATGTAGAAAAATCTTTTGACAAAGTTTAACTCCCTTTTTTGATAAGAAGAAACTTAAATTGGGAAGAGAAGGAAATTACCTCAGCAAAATAAACACCATATATGTAAAGCCTGTAGCCATATTATACTTATAGTGAAAGACTGAAAGCTTTTCCTGTAAGATCAGGAACAAAGCAAGGATGCTCTCTTTTGTCTTGTGTATTCAACGTAGTACTGGAGGTCCCAGCCAGGCAATTTGCAAGAAAAAGAAAAAAAGTCATCCAAAGTGAAAAGGAAGAAGGAACATTATCTTTGTTCACAGACATGATCTTGTATGTAGAAAACCCGAAGGATTTCACAAAAGCTGTTAGAACTAATAAATGGATTTAGCTTAGTTGCAGGATACAAAATCAGTGCTAAAAATTAATTACATTTTAATATGCTAACAATGAACAATATGAAAAGCAAATTAAAAGCATAATCTCATTTACAATAGCATCAAAAAGAATAAATTACTTAGGAATAAGCCTAACTAAGGAGGTGAAGGACTTGTACACTGAGAACTACAAAACCTTGATGAAAGAATCTAAAACGACACCAATGAATGAAAAACATCCTGTATTCATGGATTGGAAGACTTTAAATATTATTAGGCTGTTAATACTACCCAAGATGACCTGCAGATGAAATGCAATCCCTGTCAAAATTCCAACAGTGTGGTTTTTTTCAAAAATAGAAAAATGCATCTGATATGGTTTGGCTGTATCCCCACTGAAATCTTATCTTGAATTATAGCTCCCATAATTCCCACATGTTGTGGGAGGGCCTCAGTGGGAGATAATTGAATCATGGCTGTTTCCTCCATACTGTTCTTGTGGTAGTGAATAAGTCTCACGAGATCTGATGGCTTTATAAGGGGAAACCCTTTCTCTTGATTCTCGTTTTCTCTTGCTGCTGCCATGTAAGAAGTGCCTTTTGCCTTCGCCATGATTGTGAGGCCTCCCCAGCCACGTGGAACTGTGAGCCCAGAAAACCTGTTTTTCTCCCCAGTCTGGGTATGTCTTTATCAGCGTGTGAAAACGGACTAATACAGTATCCTAAAGTTCATGTGGAATCACTTGGGACATTGAGTAGCTAAAACAAATTGAGAAAAAAAGAAGTTGGAGATCTTACACTTCCTGATTTGGAAACTTGCTGCAAAGCCACTGTTATCAAAACAGTGTGGTACTGGCATAAAGACAAATATATAGACCAGTGGAATACAATAGAGAGCCCAGAAATAAACCTTGACATATATGGTCACATAATTTTTGATAAGGGTGCTGTGACCATTCAGTGGGGAAAGCACAGTGATTTCCATAAATGGTGTTGGGAAAAATGGATATCCAAATGCAATAGAATTAAGTTAGACTCTCACTTTACATCATATATAAATTAACTAAAAATGGATCAAAGACCTAAACATAAGAGCTATGATAGGGAAACATAGGGAAGACATAGGGAAAAGCTTTATGACATTGGTCTTAGCAGTGAGTTCTTTTTTGGATGTGAGACCAAAAATACAGGCAAATAAAGAAAAAATAGATTCATTGAACTACATCAAAATTGAGAATCATGTATATCAAAATTAAAAACTATGTACATCAAAGGACATAATCAACTGAGTGAAAAAGCAGTCAATGGAATGGAAGAATATATTTGCAAAGCATATATTTGAAAAGGGGTTAACATCCAGAATAGATAAAGAACTCATCTCAACAACAATAAAAAAAAATTAGTTTAAAAGATGGGCAAAGGACTTGAATAGACGTATCTCCAAAGATGATATAAAAATGGCCAATAAGCACATGAAAAGTTGCTCAACATCACTAACCATTAAGGAAATAAAAATCAATACTATGATGAGATGTTACCTTACATCCATCAGGATGGCTACTATGGAAAAAAAAAGTGTTGGGGAGAATGTGGAGAAATTGGAACCTGGTGCACTGTTGGTAAGAATGTAAAATGGTACAGCTGCTGTTGGAAATGACATGGTAGTTCCTCAAACAATTAAAAATAGAATTATATTATCCAACATTCCCACTTCTGGGAATTCTTTTTACATCCAAAAGAATTGAAAGCAGGGTCTTGAAGAGATATTTCCATATTCATAGCAACATTATTGGCAATAGTCAGGAGATAGAAGCAATGTAAATGTCATCTACAGATGAATGGATAAGCAAAATGTGGTACCTTTAGAATGAATAATATTCAGCCCTAAAAAGGAAGAAAGTCTTGTCACATGGAACAACATGAATAAATCTTGAAGACATTATGTTAAGTGAATAAACCAGTCACAAAAAGACAAATACTCTTTAACTTATATGAGGTCTCTAAAGTAGTCAAATTCATAGAAACAAAGTAGAATGGTAATTATAGGGGCAGTGGGAATCTGAGAATAGGGAGTTATTGTTTAATGACTGTAGAGTGTCAGTTTTTCAGGTTGAAATCTGGAAACAGATGATGGAGATTATTGTACAACAGTGTGAATACACTTAATACTGCTGAACTGTATGCTTAAAAATGATTAAGATTGTAAATTTTGTATGTATTTTACCACAATTGATAATAAAAAATCAAAAAAATCAAAAAAAGAGAAGATATAATATCGGGAATGAAAGCAGGGACTTGACACAAATCCTACAGATGTTAAGAAGATAAGAGAATGTTATAAACCACTTTAGACCAGCGACATTGTTGATAAAATAGACACATCGCTTGAAAGACACAAAAACTAAGTACTGACTCAAGAAATGGGAAATCTGGATAGCTCTATATATACCAAACAAACTGAATTCGTAAGTAGCCACCTCACAAATCTCTAAGCCCAGATGGTATCACTGGTGAATTCTTTAAGGCTTTTATGGAAGAAATTTTATCAATCTTTCCTGAGTTTTTTTCCTATGTGAAATGGAGAAGGAGGGAATGCTTCCCAAGTCATTTTGTTAGGTCAGTATTACTCTGCTTCCAAAAGAAGACAAAGACCTTACAAGAACCTACCTGGCAGCGTTCCCTTATTAACATAGATTTAAAAATTCTTAATTATCAAATCGGATCTGTTAATATATGGAAAGGATATTATATTTTGAATAATTTGAGATTAACATTTGAAAATTTATGTATTTCATCATAGTTTTAGAAATATAATGTAATCATCTCACTAGATACGGAAAAAGCATATAACAAGATGCAACATTCATCATGATAAAAACTCTCAGCAAATTAGGAATGGAAGGGAACTTCTTCAGCCTGATTCATTATCCATGAGAAATAAAAGCAATTATAGAAAAGAAAAGAAAGTTAGGGGATTTCACTTTCTTGATTTTGAGGCTTAAAATCAAGCTGCAGTAGTGAAGACAGTAGATAGATAGATTTATAGAATAGAATGGAAATTCCAGAAGTGAGCCCTCATATACATGGTCATTTGATTTTCCACAAAGATGTCAGTGAGGGAAGGAAGGTCTTTTTATCAAATTATGCTGTAATAACTGAATATCCACTGGGGAAAAACTGAAATGAGTTATAGGCCTAACTGAAAATGCTGAAAGTATAGAGTTTCTAGAAGGAAACAGAAAATCTCTGTGATGTTGGAACAGGCAAAGATTTCTAAAATAAGATATAAAAAAATACAAAACAATGAAGAAAAAATTTACCAACTGAACTATCAAAACTTTCTTTTTTTTTAAAGGCACCATTTGGAAAATTACCTGGCAGGGTACAGAGTGGGAGAAAAATTTCCATCACGTATATCTGATAAAGGACTTGTGGCTAGAATATGTAAAGGATTCTTACAACTTAAGGGAGCACACAATCCAATTAATGTGCAAAAGAGTTTACAGACACTTCACAAGAGAAAATATGTAAATGGCTAGTATACATACATGAGAAGATGGTCAACAGCATTCTTTATTAGGGAGATGCAAATTATAAAGCACAATGTGATACCACTGCATACCCATTAGAATAGCTAAAATTATAAAGACTGAGAAAACCAAGTATGGTGGTGAGGTGATGAAGCTGAAAGTCTCATACACTGCTGATGGGAGTATGATATTGTACAACTACTCTGGAAGACAGTTTGGCTATTTCTTATAAATTTTAAGCTAACTTACCATATGACCCAGCAATTCTATTCCCAGATACTTGGTCAAGAGAAATGAAAACATATGTCCACATAATACTTGAATGTTCATAGCAGCTTTATTCATAATAACCCAAATGGGTAAACAATCTAAATGTCCATCAACACATGAATAGAAAAGCAAATTATGGTTTATGTATATAATGGAATACTACAAAGCAATAATGAACTTTTTTATTTTTATTTTTTGAGATGGAGTCTTGCTCTGTTGCTCACACCGGAGTGCAGTGGTGCGATCTCAGCTTACTGCAACCTCCACCTCCTGGGTTCAAGCAATTCTCCTGACTCAGCCTCTGGAGTAGCTGAGACTACAAGTGTGCAGCACCATGCCCAGCTAAATTTTGTATTTTTAGTAGAGATGGGGTTTCATCATGTTGTCCAGGCTGGTCCTGAACTCTTGACCTCAGGTGATCCGCCTGCGTTGACCTCCCAAAGTGCTGGGATTACAGGTATGAGCCACCGCACCCGGCCAATAATGAACTTTTTTTTTTTTTTCTTTTTTTTTTTTTTTTGAGACGGAGTCTCACTCTGTCACCCAGGCTGGAGTGCAGTGGCCGGATCTCAGCTCACTGCAAGCTCCGCCTCCCGGGTTCACGCCATTCTCCGGCCTCAGCCTCCCGAGTAGCTGGGACTACAGGCACCCGCCACCTCGCCCGGCTAGTTTTTTTTTGTATTTCTTAATAGAGACGGGGTTTCACCGTGTTAGCCAGGATGGTCTCGATCTCCTGACCTCGTGATCCGCCCATCTCGGCCTCCCAAAGTGCTGGGATTACAGGCTTGAGCCACCGCGCCCGGCCAATAATGAACTTTTGATACATGCAACAACATGGAGAGATCTCAGAAATATTCTTGGCCAGGCCAAGCCAGACATAAACATGTACATACTGTTGAACTTCATACATATGAGACTCTAGAAAATACTGCTGTCTGGAATTGGAGGAAGAGGTAATTGACTCTTACCTCTCAGGCTCAAAAGAATTTTTGGGTGTGATGGAAATAATACATATATTTATTGTGGCAGTTACACAGGTGTATATTTTTGTCAAAACTCTTCAAACTCTGCATTTTACAAGGATATGGTTTTATTGTATGCAAGCTATATCTCAATAAACAATAAAAATCAGGTACAGGTGTGGCTGAGTCTTCCATGGTGTGGCTTCTTTCAGCCTGAACCTGTAAACTAAAGGAAGACATTCTTTCCCACACATTCACCTACACAGCCAACAATGGTGAGAGAGGGACCGGAGAACTGCAGTAAACTTTCCCATTCAAAGAGCAGAGAAATGGGAGGCAGATTGCAATGATAGTTTCTAGCAGTTCTGAAATCTAGCCAGGCATTTGTTGCCTGTTTCATGATAGGTCTTAGTGCTGCTTCCTGGGAGTGGTTCTTCATGGCTGTTTGCTCTGTCTTTCACGATCTTGGCTCTTCCCTTTGAGCTATCTTTCTGTTACCATAAGAAATAATTTGCTTTTACCTGAATAGTTTTTTCAGCCTGCTTTCTGTTTGTATGAATTTGGGGAACCAAATGCATATTTTCATTTTGAACTCTTTCAAATGAAGCTATAATTCCTTTAAAAATTTTGCAGCTGTGTATCAAATTATAATCCATTCCATTAGACAAATACCATATTCACAAATTTCTTTGAGACAGGCTTCTTCTGTTTTGGTCCAAGAATCAGGATGCTGTGGTACAATACCCTTATGATTCTTAGAATCCCTCTTACCTGTCAGAGAGCTTCTAAGAGGTACAACATGGAAATGTTTAGAAGCCTTTTTGTTTTGCCTTTTTCAGGCATTGCCCAAATCTTTCTGAGGTCTTAACCAAGTGTTTAAAGATGTGTCCTTGAAATTTTGATCCTGAGTCCATATTTTACTAGCAAAACCTTGGATTTGACCTTTGCCCTCAGTTTGTTTCTTCCTTCAGAGCCTTTTGCTAGTGGAAGAAGCTAAGAATGAAAAATAATTTGCTTTTATGATCTTATATGTCCTATGTTGGACATACGAATATATCTCTGGACCCTGCTTGAAATCTGAGCCTGTCTTCTCTATTTTATTTCTCTTGATTTCTTCTGTTTCATACACAGCTGAAATAATCCATTTGGCAACAAAAATCAAATAAAATACCTAGGAATAAATTTAACCAAAGGTGTAAAAGATCTATACACTGAAAACTATGAAACATCAGTGAAAGAAACTGAAGACACAGATAAATGAAAAGATATCCTGTGCTCATGGATTGGAAGAATTAATATTGTTAAAATGTCCGTACACAAAGCAATCTACAGATTCAATGCAATCCCTATCAAAACTCCAGTGGCTTTTTTCACAGCAATTAAAAAAAAAAATCCTAAAATTCATATGGAATCACAAAAGACTCCAAATAGCCAAAGCAATCTTAAGCAAGAAGAACAAAGCTGGAGAAATGATACTTCCTGATTTCAAAATATATTACAAATCTATAGTAATTGAAACAGTGTGATATTGGCATAAATGCAGACATATAGACCACTGGAACAAAATAAAGTGCCCAGAAATAAACCCACGCATTTACAGTCAACTGATCTTTGACAAAGGTGCCAAGAACACACAATGATTAATGGATAATCACTTCAATAAGTGGTGTTAGGAAAACCAGAAGTCCACACACAGAAAAAGAAAATTTGGCCCTTATCTTGCACCATACACACAAATCAATTAGAAATGGATTAAAGACTTAAACATAAGATCTGAAACTGTAAACGACTAGAAAAAAACATAGGGGGAAAGCTTCTTGACATTGGTTTAGGCAGTAATTTCTTAGATATGACCCCAAAACACAGGCAACTAAAGCAAAGATAGATAAATGGGATTTTATCAATCTAACAATCTCCTGCACAGCAAACAATCAACAGAGTGAAGAGACAAGCTACAGAATCAGATAAAATATTTGCAAGCCACATATGTGATACTAGGTTAATATTCAATCTATGTAAAATACCCAAACAATTCAATTACCCCAAAACAACCCAAGTTTAAAATGGGCAAAGAACTTGAATACATGTGTCTCCAAAGTGGATATACAAATATATAAAATGTTCAACATCAGAAATCATCAGCAAAATGCAAATCAAAACCACATATGCCTCATACCTGTTAGAGTGACTATTATCAAAAAGAGAAAAGATATCAAGTGTTGTCCAGGATTTGGAGAAAAGGGAATCTCTGTCCACTGTTGGTAGGAGCATAAATTGATATAGCCATTATGGAAAACAGTATGGAAGTTCCTCAAAAAATCAAAAATAGAACTACCTTACGATCCAGCAAATCCCTCTTCTGGGTATAAAGCTAAAGAAAATGAAATCAGGGTCTCAGAAAGCTATCTGTACTCCTGTGTTCACTGCAGCATTATTCACAATAGTAAAGATGTGGAAACAACCTATATGTTCATCTACAAATGAAGGGATTAACAAAATATGGTATATAGATATAATAGAATATTATTCAACATTAATGAAAGGAAATGCTATCATATGTGACAAGATAGATGAAGCTGGAGGACTTTTGCTGAGTTAAATAGCCAATCACAATAGGATAAATACGATATAGTAGTCAAACCCTTAGAAAAGGAGAGTAGAATGGTAGCTGCCAGGGGCTTACAGAAGGGGAAAATGGGGAGTTGCTGTTCAATGCATATAAAATTTCAGGTACAGAAGATGAAAATGTTCGAGAGATCTGCTGCACAACACTGTGATTATAGCTACAATACTGTGGTATACCCTTAAAATCTCAAGTAGATCTTATGTTGTGTATTTTTACTACAATAAATAAAAGAAAAAAATTATTTTAAAAAGGGAAGCTTCTAAACGTTTATTTAATTTTTGTTTTCAATGTGATTCAGGTAGACATTTCATATGTGAAAAGGGGATGAACAGTCTGATCATAAAAATGTGCTTACAATTGAAAAACATGATTACTAAATCTGAAAATCACAATGGAAACAGAAAACAGCAGATTAAATATTATAGAAAATCAAATCAGTGAATTAGAAAACCAGCTCAAAAAATTCTCTGAGAAAACAAAGGAAAGCATAAAAAGATGGCTATAACAAATGAAAGTGTAAGAGATGAAGAATATAGATTCAAAATCCCCAATACAGAATAATACGAATTCCAAGAGGAAACAAACAGACACTGGAGAAGCAATAAAGAAATAGTACTCAAAATGCCCATCAAGATTGTATAGAAAAGAGCCTTCAAGAATCAACTTAGGGCTGGCCACAGTGGCTCATGCCTGTAATCCCAGCACTTTTGGGAAGCTGAGGTAGGCAGATCACTTGAGGTCAGGAGTTTGGGACCAGCCTGACCAACATGGTAAAACCCCAACTCTACTAAAAATACAAAAAAAAAAAAAAAATTAGCCAGGCGTGGTTTCACGTGTGTGTAAGCCCAGCCACTCAGGAGGCAGGAGAATCGCTTGAACCCAGGAGACAGAGGTTGCAGTGAGCCGAGATTGCACCATTGCACCCCAGCCTGGGCAACAAGAGCAAAAACAACAGTAAATAGGATTGCTTTCTTGATTTCTTTTTGGATAATTCATTGTTAGTGTATAGAAGTGCTACTGATTTTTGTATGTTGGTTTTGTATCCTGAAATTTTACTGAATTCATTTATTAGTTTAAATAGTTTTTTAATGCAGTCTTTAGGGTTTTCTGCATATATGATTATGTCATCTGCAAATAGAAACCATTTTCCTTTTTACTTTCTGATTTGGATGCTTTTTTCTTGCCTGACTACTCTGGCTAGGACTTCTGTACTGTTTAATAGGTGGTGAGAGTGAGCCTTCTTGCCTTGTTCTTGATCTTAGAGGAAAAGCTTTTTTAGCTTTTCACTGTCTGAGTATTATGCTAGGTATGGGCTTTGTCCTATATGCATTTTGTTATTTTGATGTACATTCCTTCTGTACTTAATTTATTGAGTTTTTATCATAAAAGAATGTTGAATTTTGTCAGACTTTTTCTGCATCGATCCAAATGATCGTATAATCTCTGTTCTTCATTCTGTTAATGTGGGGTGTCACATTTATTGTTTAGCATATATTGTACCATCCTGGCATCTTAGGGATAAGTCCCACTTGATTATGGTGTATGATTCTTTTAATGTGCCATGAAATTCAGTTTGCTAGTATTTTGTTGAGGATTTTTGCATCTATGTTCTTCACGTATATTGGCTTGTAATTTTCCTTTATTGTAGTGTCTTTGTCTGGTTTTGGTATCAGGGTAATGCTGGCTTTGTAAAATGAATTTGGAGTATTCCCTCTTCTTCAGTGTTTTGAATGAGTTTGAGGAGGATTGGCATTACTTCTCAAATGTTTGGTGGAATTCACCAGTGAAGCCATCTGGTTCTGGGCTTTTCTTGGTTGGGAGATTTTTAATTACTGATTCCGTTTCCTTACTAATTATTGGTCTGTTCATATTTTCTATTCTTCATGATTCAATCTTGGTAGGTTTTGCATTTCAAGTAATTTGTTCATCTCATCTGGGTTATCCAATACATTGGCATACTGTTGCTCATAGTACTTTCTTACAGTTCTTTTTATTACTTTTTTTTTTTTTCTTGAGATAGGTTCTCGCTCTGTCACCCAGGCTGGAGCACAGTGGTGCAATCACTGCTCACTGCAGCCTTGACTTCTTGGGCTGAACCAATTCTACCTCATCCTCCCAAGTAGCTGGGACCTCAGGTGTGTGCCACCACATCCAGCTAATTTTTTTTATTTTTTATTTTTGTAGAAATGAGGCTCACTTTGTTGCTGAGGCTGGTCATGTACTCCTGGGCTCCAGCAATCCTCCTGCTTTAGCCTCCCAAAGTGTTGGGATTACAGGAATGAGCCACTGCACCCAGTCATTCTTTTTATTTCTGTTAGATTGAGTGTAATGTCTTATCTTTCATTTCTGATTTTAGTTGTTTAGTCTTCTCTCCTTTTTTCTTATTCTATGTAGCCAAAGGTTTTTCAACTTTGTTGATCATTTCAATTAATCAACTTCAATTTCAATTAATCAACTCTTAGTTTCATTTTCTGTTTTGTTTTTCTATTTTCTGTTTTATTCCTGCTCTAATCCTTACTATTAATATTTACTTCAATCTGCTGGCTTTGAGTTAGTTTGTTCTTTTTTTAGTTCCTTAAGGTGTACATCTAGGTTGTTGATTTGAGTTTTTTTCTTTTTTAATGTAAGCTTTTACAGTTGTAAATTTTCCTCTTAGCACTGCTTTCACTGAATCCTACACATTTTGGTGTGTTGTGTTTTTGTTTTCATTTGTCTCAAGATATTTTCTAATTTCCTTTATTTTCCTTTCTTGTTTGACTCATTGGTTGATGAGAATTTGTTGTTTAATTTTCACACATTTGTGGACTTTAATACATCATTTCGTTAATTGCTTTCTGTTATATAGTTCCTTTTGTTCATTTCTTCCTTATATTTCTTTGTGATTTGATGATTTTTGTTGTTGTAGTTTGCTTTGATTCCTTTTCTTTATATTTTGTGTACCTACTATATTTAAAAAATTTATGTTACCATAAGGCTTACATAAATCATCTTATAGTTGTAACAACCTATTTTAAGCTGGTAACTTCGATTGTATTAAAACATTCAATACTTTTTACTCACTCACACACTTTATGTTATTAATGTCCCAATTTTCACCTTTTAATATTCTGTATTCATTAACAAATTATTGTGTGATATGAAACCATCCAAGTTGTCCCATAAAATGGATGTTTATTTTTTTTTGAATAAACACAGAAATTAACCCTCCCAGTCTTAACACTCGAAAAAGTTAACGTTTGTCTTAATTGAGTTCCTTTCTCTGGAAACCAACCATCTGTTATCCCAGATAGTATCAAGGAACTGAAACTTACCAGATCACGGCATCTAGACAACGTTATGCCAGACCCCTCACCTATCATGATTGCCTAACCAACCACCTGCTTCCTGTTGACGAACTCCTCTTCCTTACCATTCCCTAATTCCTGTTTTCCCACATGTAGTTATATTTCTTCCCTGCTATATAAACTAATTTTAGTTGGGCGAGGAGATGGATTTGATACTGATCTCCCATCTCCTTGGCTGCAGTGCCCAAATAAAGCCTTCTTCCCTAACAATACTCATTGTCTCATTGATTGGCTTTCTATGCGGTGAGCAATGGGACCTAGACTGGACCCCTGGTGTTTCGGTAACAGTTACAGTTATTTTTAAGACTTTCATCTTTTAATTTTTATATTAAAGTTTAATGAACCACTATTACATCAATAGAGTAATCTGTATTTTATATATAATTACTTTTATCAGTGAGTTTCATATTTTCATGCGTTTTCATGCTACTAACTAGTGTCCTTTCATTTCAACTTGAAGAACTCCCTTTAGAATTTCTTTTAAGTCAAGTGTAGTGGTGATGAACTCCTTCAACTTTTGTTTGTCTGGGACCATATCGCTCTTTCATTTTTAAAGGACAGACTTGCATGGTATATAATAATATCCTTGATTGGCAGTTTTTCTCTTTCAGTACTTTGAATATATCATCCCATTCTCTCCTGGCCTATAAAGTTTCTGTTGAAAAATCCTTTGCCAGTTTTATGAGTTTCCTTTGTATGTAATGAGTTGCTTTTCTCTCTTTGATTTCAAAATTCTTTTTTTCTCTTTGACATTTGGCAATTTGATTATAATGTGTCCTGGTGTAGATCTCTTTACATTCAACCTACTTGGGATTTTTTGAGCTTCATAAATCTGGATGTCCATTTTTCTCCTCAGATTAGTTCTTTAAATAAGCTTACTGCTTTTCCCTCTCTTCTCTTTCTCTGACTTTAGTAATATGTAAATTGGCCTGCTTGATAGTGTCTCATAAGTTTCCTATGTTTTCTTCAGTCTTTTAAAAAATATTTTTGCTCTGTGGAATGTATAATTTCAAATGTCCTGTCTTTGAGTTTACTGATTCTTTCTTGTACTTGATCAAGGCTGCTGTTGAGCCCCTCTAGATAAGTTTTTAGTTCAAGTTATTGTATTCTTCAGCCCTCAGATTTTTCTCTTTAAAAATATTTTGTTTGTTAAAATACTCATTTTGTTTGTGCATAATTTATCCTAAGCTTATTGAAATTTTGATTATGGTTATTTTTAATTCTTATCAGCTAATCCATCTACCTTCATTTTTTTAGGGTTGGTTTCTGGAGATTTATTTCGTTCCTTTCTTTGGGCCATTTTTATTTTCCTTGATCCTTTTTATTAATGTGTACGTATTTGAAAAATAGCCACTTCTCCCCGTCTTTATGGACTGGCTTTGTACAGGGGCAAACCTTCAAGAATTGGCCTGAGTAGAGATTCTGGGGTCCTCATAAACTTTTTCTGTGGATGTGTCTTCTCTGGACTTCCGTGTGTGAATTTCAAAGTAGTGGGATTTGCTGGTTTCTGTTTTTAGGAGATCATAATCTCTTGTTCCTTCTTATTCTGTGTCTTGTACTATGGGCCTTCTGAAGCTAGTAGCACACTGGCTCAATCCTTTTTTGGTTATTACTTGCTCTTTTATTTTCAGCTGCCCCTAGGCACTTAGTTTATGCTGCATCCCACCAGTGCTTCAAGACAGATGAGACAGAAACCAGTTCCTTGGGCAGTCCCCCAAGAGTCTGAATGTTGGATATATGCTTTAGTCTTCTCTTTTCCTCCCCAGGGAGAAGCTGTGGACCATGAGCTTTTCTAATTGTGTTATGCTGAGCCAGGGGTAGGAGCTCTGGCCATGAGTGCTTACTAGTTCAAACCACCACCTTTGTTCTCAGTGGTCCCCAGGCATTTAGAGAATGCCAGTTCTGTGAGTACCTGCAGAATCCGGTCCCTTAGGCAGCCCCTTCCAAAAGCCAGAGTGTTGGACAGATGCTTCAATTTTTTCCTTCCCCAGGGAGAAGCTGGGATTGGGGGTTTCCACCTGCTAGTTCTGAGCTGGTGGAAGGGACTATGGTCAGTTACTGCATACTAGTCCAAACTGGAGGCTTTGTTCTCAGCAGTTCCCAACATGGGACCCTTTCCTTTCAGAGCTAAGATTCAGGCAAGACAGCAACAAGTCCCTTAAGTAACCTTGCTTATGGCGCAAGAGGATTCCACAAATTTTCCTACTGGCTTCAGTGTGGTTGGTTTCATGCTTGCCTGGGGTACAGGAGCCTCTCATCTGGTCTCTGGATGTCTCACAAAGGGAATCTTGGTCCATGTATTGTTGTTGAATTTATGCGTCCATTGAGAGGAGAGTCTTGCTGACATCACCCCGTAAAGTAATTTTCTTTTACAGGAGGACATTTGATTGGTCTTCCTTTAGCCTTTATATCTTTATACGTATAATATCATTCCTTATTTCTTTATATGTATAGGGATAAGTTAATATTTTTCTAGTATTAAGAATCAGTGTTGATACTTAGTGTTTGTGAATTCCTGTTGAAATATTTTCTCATTAGGAAAAAGTGAAAGGGAAAATTTATATTCGCCTAGTTTTACGGCTTAAGAGTAGCAAAGGGCATGTCAGGGAATGTTACAAATGTACTGAATTTTTTCTTTCCATGTTGGTTTTGGCATCCTGAAATTAATTGAGGCACAATACCCCTTTTCTGCCTGGCACAAGTACCATATTATGAGCTCACTGTGATCAGGTCCCCTGTATCAACTGTAGGCTGTCCTTATAAGCACCAGGACTTGCTATTCTGTGTGGCATGGGGCACCTGTTATTCATAAAAAAGCTTTTAGGGTTGAACTTTTCTCCCACTTTCTGTTTTGCTGTTCACCCCGACCACCAGCGCCATCACTGAATTTCAGCCTTTGTACTTACTTAGAGTTTAAGTTGTTTCCAGGTGGAGACAGTCTCATGGCAGAAAATGAAATTTCTGTACCTAATGTCCTGTTTTTCTCATGCCAGCCAGATTTTAACAAATACTGACGTCTTTCAGTTGGCTCAAATGCCTTCACAAGAAGCTGGCTTCTGCAATGACTCTCCATTACTTGGCCTTCACTGGAGCACGTATTAGGGGTAACATAATAAGTTTAGTTAATAATAATGGACATGTTTAATTGGAAGTAGGGCTATTCAATTTGTATTTGTAATGGGTTTGGAGGCCAAGAGAGCAATTTGGACTACAGATATACATTTTGTAAGCAAAACCTCTTATTATTTGAAAAATTAATACATTGGATCATCCAGAGAAAACTTGTAAAATGAAAATAAATTAGTTTAGACACAGAACTCTGGGATCACAGCATGTATGGGATGGGCGAAGAAAGCTAGTGAAGGTTACTGTGAAGGAGATCTCTGAATGATAGGATGAGAACCATGGAAAAATGGTTTTTGTTTGTTCATTTGTTTTTAGACAGGGTCTCACTCTGTCACCCAGCCTGGAGTGCAATGGAACAATCACAGCTCACTGTAGCCTCAATCTCCTGCTGGCCTCAAGTGATCCTTCTACCTCAGCATCCCAAGTAGCTGGGACCACAGGCATGCACCACCAAGCCCGACTGACTACTTTTTTTCACATGTTGCCCAGGCTGGTGCCAAACTCCTGAGCTTAAGCAATAGGCCCACCTTGGCCTCCCAAAGTGCTGGGATTAGGTGTGAGCTACTGCATCTGGCCAGAAGAATGGTTTTATGGAGACATTGAATGCAGCATCGTTAAACTACTGTCTCTAATGTTGTAGTGAGATCAACTAAATTAAGGACAGGTTATGACTCATTTGCTTGAGTGTCTAGGAGACTGTTGATGACCTTACTTATAGCACTTTTGGGATAAATGCAAGTCATATTGTAGTTGATTGAAAATATATGACAGGTTAGAGCATGGCCCCAATAACATTTTTGAAAATTTATCGTGAGGGTAAAAAGGTTGGTACAGAAGGACAGCTACAAGTGAATTAAGAGGGTGTGTTGTTTTATGTATGCAACCCTGTGCAATAAATAGATAAATATTTCAGGCTCCTTTTTAAATTAGTATTTTTTATGAGAAGAATTTTAATATTTAAGCATTTTTCAATTTTTAAGTATAGATCTTTTTATGATTATTTAATCTATTCTTAAAGAAGAATAGGCCACTGCTTAGTATGACATACCAGGTTACCTCTCCTCATAGAGTTTTAAATGCTTATATCAGCTGATGCACATTGACTGGTAAAATTATACTCAAAATATTAACTTTGCCCATTTTTCTCATTTGCTTTTAACTATTTGGATGTTTGTGATACTGAATGGGGTATAAAAAATAAACAGCTCTCTTTAAAACAGCTTTTTCAGCCATTTTACATTACTTATTAACTCGTCTAAGGAATGTTATTCTATCAGTTTTAATTACAAAATACATTCATTTTAATATTGTCTTTTGAATTCGTATTCTGTCTTTTGGAAATACTTAGTGTAGGTCACAGTTTGTAAAGGAAATCCTGATATGGTTTGTGGTTGAATGTTAGTGACTTTAATCTATTGTATATTGGTTATTTTCCATTTCATATATCTTGAAGCCGTTGTTCAGAGAATAGGTGTTCATAATTATGGAACTTTCATTGAAGTGGTTTGAATAAAATCATATAAGGCTAAAGGAGGCTATTTAAGAATGTATTTTATATGATATTTATATGAGAGAAGTCTTTCTGATGAAGTCCATTTAAACTGGTTTCCTACTTACCCTGCATTTCACATTTTACCTAAATTAACAGGGTGTGTTTTTAAATAGAAGACTTTGATATACCTGTGGTTTCTGACATGCTTTCAAATTAATTGAAACTTTAAACTACGTGAAGATTTTGTTATTTTATATGTTGTAAGGCTTCATGTTGATGTGGAACATGAATCCAACCAAGTTCGCTGACCCTGAAACAATGTTCTTCCCATAGAATATGTGCTTCGTTTTCTCTCTTTTTACATTTGGGAAAAGGGGAAAGGAGGAGAAAAGATTTAAATGCAGGTGATTTATTTTAGTCTGACTTAAAAACAGCATTTGCATAAGCAAGTCTGTGGCATTTATGTAACCTCTTATAATTTAAATGAAATGAAATGATACATAAAAAGGTTATTATTTGTATTTTTTTTTTTTTCATGTGGAACATCTTTTTTTGTGGTGGTGTTGTTGTTGTTGTTGTTTGAGATGGAGTCTTGCACTGTCTCCCACGCTGGAGTGCAGTGGCACAATCTCAGCTCACTGCAACCTGTGCCTCCCAGGCTCAAGCGATTCTCCTTGCCTCAGCTTCCCAAGTAGCTGGGATTACAAGCGCTCGCCACCATGCCCAGCTATGGAACATCATTGTTAATACAAACTATCATCTCATTTCCAAGGGAAAAAAAATGGTAATCCTAGATTCTAATACTCTGTGTCCTCTGAATTCTCCAAATTGTGATTTGATTATTTTGGTCTCTTAGCAGGGAACAGTACACTGGGAAGCTCCGAATGAGATCGCATTCTATGAGTCCAACTCACAGAGAAGATGGACAAAATATTACCCCAAAGATTTGTGTAAGATTAGATTTTACTTTTGTTTGGTTTTTGCTTGTTGCTTTAAAATAGCTGAACAAGGTTTTAATTTCACTTGTTGAAGTGCCAATGATTGGCTTCAAAACGGAATAAAGTTGGATGATTCTGGTGAACATCCTGATGTCAAAGAAAGTGGGGTGTTTGGTATATAGTGTAGTATCCCTTCTACTTCCTCAATGATTCTGATGTGTTATAGTCATCAGTCTGTTGTTTCTCCTGTGTAACAAAGAATAACATTTTCCCTTTATTCAGAATATATATAGAAATAATTATATACCCGGTGATCATAAAATTAAGAAGAAATTGGTATTGTAGTGAAGTAGGGAACACTGCTTTTCTAATGAAGGTAAACTGTGTATATCTTGAAATAAGACTGTCTGTCTTGCATCTATTTATTCAATATAGATTTGGTTTGGACAAGGTGCTAATGAGCACTCCAGTTAGCTTTTTTTTTTTTTTTGAGATGGAGTCTCATTGTTGCCCAGGCTGGAGTGCAGTGGTGCAATCTTGGCTCACTGCAACCTCCGCCTTCCAGGTTCAAGCTATTCTCCTGCCTCAGCCTCCCAAGTAGCTGAGACTACAGACATGCGCCACCACGCCTGGCTAATTTTTGTATCTTTAGTAGAGACAGGGTTTCGCCATGTTGGCCAGGGTGGTATTGAACTCCTGACCTCAAGTGATCCTTCCGCCTGCCTCAGTCTCCTAAAGTGTTGGGATTACAGGCCTGAGCCACTGCGCCCGGCCCCAGTTAGCTTTGAAAAGAGGAACACTGTGCCTGCTTATTCCAGTCTTATTGCCTAACTCTGGCTGTCTTGAGTTACGTGACTTTTCGTTACAAGAGAAAGCATGTATAACGCATGACTGTTTTGGCACATGGCACTATAAACATAACTCACTGCATTTTATCCAATGATAATTTGGAATTAAAAAATATAAAGGGCAGCACATTTTCAGTAGTGATAAACTACAATCATTATATTTACTCAGAATAAGCAAGGCAGGTACATTTTCTTATTTAAGAAATTCTTGTTCATGAAAAAGCATACAAGAAGCAGAGGACCACTAGTAGAAGTGATAATGAATTTTAATATAGTTTTATAAATAATAATAATGCAATATTTTATTGAAAAGAAATGTAGAAACTCAGTAAAATATGAAGAACATTTTAGTGCATTTAAAAAAATCACTTCATATTAATTTAAATGATCATAGATATAAATAGGTACGTTTGTTAGCAATTAAGCTTTCTAAAAGCATGAGAATGCTGTATCAAAAATCTAATTTCAAATATTCTTTCTGGGCTGGAAACTAGCCATTCTCTTCCACAGACTTACCTTTCTAAGTTTTTAGGGTTTTCTGGTCATAGTCAATTTCTGGGCACAGATCTTAGGTTGTCTCTAGTTCATTATAGTTTTAATCTGGGCTGTTAAATGTGTAATACAGAAATTATACAGGAGGGGAAAAAAGCATGGAATTGTTATGTTTTAAAAAGTAAAGAATCACCATAATTGTGTGGTTTTTTTTTTTTTTTTGAGATGGATTCTTGCTCTGTCGCCCAGGCTGGAGTGCAGTGGCCTGATCTTGGCTCACTGCAAGCTCCGCCTCCCGGGTTCACGCCATTCTCCTGCCTCAGCCTCCCGAGTAGCTGGGACTACAGGCGCCCGCCACATGTCTGGCTAATTTTTTGTGTATTTAGTAGAGACAGGGTTTCACCGTGTTAGCCAGGATGGTCTTGATCTCCTGACCTTGTGATCTGCCCACCTCGGCTTCCCAAAGTGCTGGGATTACAGGCGTGAGCCACCGCACCCGGCCATAATTGTGTTTTTATGATGTGAGTCCAAAGATTATTTATATTCAGTGTATGAGTGAGAATTAATTTAAGAACAAAGAGCTTCTTGGACATAAGCACAAAACTTCCTGTTAACTAATTTTTATGAGAATAATTCATCTTTTCACGTCGCCCCTCCCCCCCCACAACACACTTTAAAGCTACTGTGGTATACCACAATCAAAACTTTTTGTAAAAGAACTTAAAGAGAAGAGCCTGGGTTTATTTTTTAATCTTTTACTTTTTGAAATCTAGTTACTGTGTGAATATATTATTAAGGCAGCTCATAGCCCTAAGCTGCTGTACTAGTCATTATTTAGAACTGAGAACCAGGCTGGGCGCGGTGGCTCACGCTTGTAATCCCAGCACTTTGGGAGGCCGAGGCAGGTGGATCACCTGAGGTCGGGAGTTCAAGACCAGCCTGACCAACATGGAGAAACCCCGTCTCTACTAAAAATACAAAATTAGCCGGGGTGGTGGCACATGCCTGTAATCCCAGCTACTCGGGAGGCTGAGGCAGGAGAATCGCTTGAACCCGGGAGGCGGAGGTTGCGGTGAGCCGAGATCGCCCCATTGCACTCCAGCCTGGGCAAAAAGAGTGAAACTGTCTCAAAAAAAAAAAAAAAAAAGAACTGAGAACCCTAGTTCAGTTGTAACCCAATCCTTTCCTCTGAGGGCAATACAGCATTACCAGACAAGCACACAAAACTCTCATGGCGCTGAATGACATGTATTTTGTCCTTTTTTTCTCTCTCCCTTCCCCTCTCTTTCTCTTCTTTTCCTCCCTCCCTTTCCCTGCTTTCCCTTCTTTCCTCCCTTCCTTTTTTCCTTCTTTCCTTCCTCCCTTCTTTCCTGTCCTTCCTCTTTGTTTCCCCTTTTATCTCTTCTATCTTTTCCTCTTTTATCTCTTTCATCTTTTCCTCTTTTATTTCTTCCTTCTTTCCTCCCTCTCCTCTTCCTTTTTCCCTTTTGTATTTCAGGAAGTTTATTCGAAAAAGTCTCCTGTTTCTTTGGATGATAGTGACATTGAAGCTCGCCTTAATAGTTGGAATCTTGGGGTAAAAAAAAGTATTTGCTTCGTGTATATATAGATGTGTCAAAGTCATATTGTATGTGGATAATATCTGAACTAATTTGATTTTATTCAGTGAACGTTGGATGTTAGACATTTGTTACTGTGTGGCCTTGAGAAAGGCTTAAGTATAGAAAATAAATAACATTCTGAACAAACATAAAATAGTCCCTGTCCCCAACAAGCTAACTTTCTTATGTGTGAAATAAGAGATATACATATAAAATAGTTAAGTAACAATAATAATTTATGATAGTATATGGTAGAATACCAAGATGAGTTATGTGAGTCACCCTAAGTGGAGGGGAGGGAAGGGAGAACCTGAAGCAACACAGCCATTTGGGTTAAAAACACTCAAGGGGACCCCATGGATGAGCAGCTGTTACGGACAGCAGTTTATAGAGGCTGTGGGTCAAGAAAGTATTTGGAGAGAGAGGGAGGTGGGAATTGGTGGCAGAAATAGGCACTAAGAATGACGTGGTGGAGTAAGTGAGCTGTCGTGATTGGGTGTTTAGAATTTATGTATGGAATCTGTGAACACTGTGTCAGCCTGCATTACATTGGAGCTTTGAATGCTAAATTGAGAAGTTTAGCTTTTAAATTTTAGGCAATATTGAGCTCTGGCGTTTTTTTTCTCATTTCACTTTACATATATGCTAACTGTTTAAATGCTTTTAGGAAACAACAAAAAGTGCTTAAAATGATTTTAGAATATGTTTTATTGTAAAAATAATTTGTAGTTTGAAAAATGTAGAAAAATCAGAGGAATAAAAATCAACAGAGACCTGTGTTAACATTTTGTTATATAACATATCTTTTCCTCCCTTATTTTCTGTGTGTTTTTATAAGATTCAATAAAATTTTATTATAAATACTATCTTATATGCAATTTAACATTTTATATGAGTTTGTAAGAACTCTATATAAAAGACTGTGAATGGTAGCATTTATTTTTCTTTTGGATGGATATTCCATAAACTTTTTAAGTGTTCTGCTATTTTTGGACATCTGAGTTGCTCCCAGTTTGTTTAACATAAGTAATTTTGCAGTAAAATTCCTTGTAAGAGTCTTTTTATACATATTTGGTTACTTTCTTAGCTTACATTACATCTTTGGTACATCTTTTGGTACAAGGTTTATACCAATTTCAACCAGCAGTATCAGTTGTCCATTTTCTTCACCAGCAGTATATCAGTTGTCCATTTTCCACCTATTCACTGACATTAGGGATTGTTATTTCAAAAAACTTAAAACCTTTCTACTAATAATGGTCTTTAATGAAAGCAGTGCTTTAGG
This sequence comes from Theropithecus gelada, assembly GCF_003255815.1. Lineage (NCBI taxonomy): Eukaryota > Metazoa > Chordata > Mammalia > Primates > Cercopithecidae > Theropithecus > Theropithecus gelada. Next base: position 39,671,677 of record NC_037684.1, on the reverse strand, counting down.
GAAATTGACTTGGTGGGATTATGAAAGTTCTATTGGATATGAGTAGAAATGGAGAAAAGGTCCTGATTATCTTTTAGGTCTTTTTTTTCTCTTTCTTTCTCTTTCTTTTCTTTCTTTCTTTCTTTCTTTCTTTCTTTCTTTCTTTCTTTCTTTCTTTCTTTCTTTCTTTCTTTCTTTCAGACAGAGTCTTCCTGTGTTGCACAGGCTGGAGTGCAGTGGTGCTATCGTGGCTCACTGCAACCTCTGCCTCCCGGGTTCAAGCAATCCTCCTGCCTCAGCCTCCCACGTAGCTGGGATTACAGGTGCGTGCCACCATGCCTGGCTAATTTTTGTATTTTTAGTAGAGACGGGGATTTCACCATGTTGGTCAGGCTGGTCTCGAACTCCTGACCCTCAGGTGATCTGCCCACGTCAGCCTCCCAGAGTACTGGGATTACAAGCATGAGCCACTGTGCCTGGCTGTTTAGGTCTTTATAGTGGACTCCATGTTAGCATGATTGCCAGGAGGAGGGAAAGGTAAAAAGGAAAAACTTTTGAGAGTAAAATGTGCTAAGTGACTGATCGAAAGACTGAACTGAAGGGCACCTAAAGGCTTGGTTCTGAGAAATGGAAATGTTGGCCTTTTGTCAGTTAATTGACTGTCAGATGAGGGCGGACCCATTTTAAAGGTTTTAATTTAGATAGTGGAGTTGAAAACTGGTAAGGTTTAATGGGGTAGTTCAAGGCCTAGAGTTTCTTGAGAGTCAACAGCTGGAGTTATGTGTTGGAGTCACACTGTTTGAGAAGGCAGCTGCGCCCAGAAACTAGAACAGCTCTAGTCTTTGGAGAGCTCGGAGAGTCAGGAGGTCTGGGTGGAGAGCAGAGTGAGGGAGGATGTCTGGCTCGTGGAATGGGCACAGTTAGAAGGTTGGGAAATGGATAGGAAATTAAAGTAATGTGGACCTCCTATTAATTTTGGGAGTTTTCTAGAGAAAGAGAGAAGTAGAATTGATGAAAGGAGGATAATAAATCAAAAGAAAAACGTTTTCATGTTTTAAGATGCAGGGGAAGTTGCCATTGGAGGGAAGTCCTGTTACCAGTGTGGGAGAAGAGCACAGGAAATCCTTCAGAAAGACAAATTCCTTTTGCCAGAGAGCAACATCAAAGTGGAAAAGAAAATTCTGGAGCTATCCTTTTAAACTCGCCTTTTCCCTTAGCCACTTGAACCATGATATACATTACTTAGCACATAGAGTACTTTTCACGGTTATTTAACTGTTCTGAGAATTAAATCTTTCTTGGTATAATAAAATTAAAACATAATATTTAAGATATTGTGAGGTAATACCTTAGAAGTAGGTCTGTCTAGGGTTTTGTTTCACATTTTTATTGTTCAAAGAATACAATAACAGTGTAAAATATAAAAGTCTTGCCTTTTTATGTATTTATACCATATAGGCATTAATCAGGCTGAGCTATATCTCTTTATTACAGTAGAATAATTTAAGTATCCAACTTACTAGAAAGCTTAGATTTTGCTTTGATTTTAGTTTTGTATGAGACTGCGTGATTGGCTTTTTTCTTTCTTCCTCCGAGTGATCCATTAGGAGCTAGAGTTAATGTTTGTGCTCTGGACTACGGATACATTTCTTATATACTGGTGTTCTTGTCAGCATCTTCATTCTGATGCATTAGATGTTGTAGAATTTGAATTGTCTAGTTTTTGTTAAAAAATCAAAATTTCCCCAAATATATTCTTTATTTTCCCAGAAATCAAATTCCCAAATATATTCTTTATTTTCCCAGGAGTATGTTAGTATTTTTTCTAGGAATACATAATTCAAGTAGAGCTTTATTTATTAAAAACTAGCAATGATATTTTTCTCTTGTATTTTTTCTTAATATTTAACCTTTTCAACATTTAGTTTTTGTGACGCTTTCTTGCTTTCTCAATATATTTTATACCTATTTCGTGTCTGACTCTCTAAGTCACAAGCTGAAAGGTTGTGCTGTGGGTATTCGCTATTTGTAAGTTCATCTGAGTACTTGCATGGATGGAGGCTTTGGAACATTCTCCCTTTAGTGACTCATGGATCATTGTGAAACACTCTATGTGTACCCATTTGAAAAAAAAACTTTAAAAAATATGTCTTATTTGGTTTTTCAAGTTTTAGATTCTGTTATTTATTTTGTGATTAATATAATATCTTAAGATCTATGTCAGGAATATTGGAAGTTTTTGATGTTGACTAGGAATTATTTGTAGCTTCCTTTTTAAAGTGCTGTAGTTTTAAGGTAGCAGGAAAAAGTCCTAAGTATGTTCATTCTGGTTTCTAGAATGTGCTTGTGAATTTTCTTTGATAAGTGAGGTGTATAATATTAACATTCAATGAAAATCACAATCATGAAACAAGTTCCCTTTGAATTTAAATCCCTTTATCTACTTTATAGGTATAGAAATGGATGGGAAACATTAGCTTGCTGACACAATTGAAACCTGCCATTGAATGAAGCTTTTAAATTGAATCACTAAAAATCATGGTCATTACTGACTGATGGTTTAAAAGAAAAATTACCATACATAGAAAGACCAACTTTTATCCTAAGAAAATTATGTTATTGTTACTCTTGTGTGGTAATTGAATTGATAATATTTTCTTTGCAATTCTAATTATACATAGATTTGTAGTCTTTGTTATTTTTTCCTTTTCCTCCTTTCTCTTCTCTTTTTTTTCTCTTCTTTTTTTCTTTTCCTCTTCTTCATGGGTCTTTATTATAATTTACTTAAGGTACAGAGAGGGGAAATATGTTGTGTTCATTAACGGGGTACTTTGTGGTATGATTAGTTGGGACAGTTCTCATTAAGTAAGCATGTAATTTCAGCTGTCTTATCTAGTTTTATTTTAGGCAATTTCATGGTTTTTTTCATGTAGGTTAGAAACCTGCCGCTTTTCTTTTCTTTTTTCTCCTTTTCTTTTCTTTTCTTTTCTTTTGAGACAGGGTCTTGCTCTGTCACCCAGGCTAAAGTGCAGTGGCAAGACCATAGCTCACTGCAGCCTTAAACTCATGGATTCAAGTGATCCTCTTGCCTCAGCCTCTTGAGTAGCTAGTGGTGCACACCACTATGCCTGACTCCTGTCCATTTCATACTACACAATGGTCTTGGAGAGAAACTGAGCTGAACATTCCGATATTTTAGGCTTCTCATTCAGCTGTAGTTTTCTACAAATGAGTGAAAGTGTCAGATTTTGAGACTAGGACAAAGTTACCCAAATGAAGAAGAGTTATGAGAGTGGTTTACATAAAAAATTAATACTTTGATAAGACAAATTCTCTTTGTCTTTCTCTAGAGTATAAAAATATCTGGAAGTATCTACTCAAAATGGTAACTGATAATTCCACATGGTAAAATATAAGCGCTTATTTTCTTAACATTTTAAGTGTTTTTTAAAAATATTAAGTATTTATTATTCATAAAAAACAAAGCCACAACAGTATTTATAGCATTTTCCCCAAAGCTTGCATTTGGGGAGTGTAACTATATTCAGAGTTTTATTTGAGAAGTTGACATTTATTTGTTTTAAAATTGAATGTAAACTTCTGGCCAAGAGTAAATCTATTACAGCCAGGTTCTCCCACAACCAAGAATTCTGGACAAAATACAGAAAGCAAACCACTTGGGGACTCTGAAAAGTCAATAATAACAGGCCGATTGAGAGGGAAGTTGGACTATGAAGAATCACTGATACAGTGGCAGGAAGTTTCCTGGTTTTCTGTTTGTGTTTTTTTCTTCCTTAACTCCCAACTTTGACTCCATGGTGGGCCAAACTGAGGGACTGTGTAGCAGGCGTGGATGGCAGAAACTTACAGAGCAGTCCATCTTTTTGGCCAGAGAAGTGGGAGAATGGAAGAATGTGAGGGGATTTTTTTTTTTTTTTTTTTAAATTTCCTGGCCCTGCCTCTACACCAGCCCCAGTGGAAAAACTATGCTATTGTGGTCTCAGGGCAGCAGTTAGCGCCCATCTGTTTGGATAGATCAACAGATAAAAGAAACCTGTTCATACAAAGAATTGGGAGGAACATTTTATATACTATTTTTTTCCTGTATCTTTTCACTTGCTATTATACTTTGCTCTCAGAGTGGGCCTAGTCACATGGAACTGTGAATAGTTCCTTCCAACTCTGAAGGAACCTCATTATTTTGGCCAGTGGGACTGAGAAAGAAGCTGTCAGAGCCAGAGAGGTATGCAGGGAAATCCAGGAATGGAAAGAGTGGGAGAAGGGGATTGCTAGTTCTGTGTATGAACCAATACAAGTTCCAGTCTTTCTCCAAGGTGGACACATGTGGAACATATCCCCCAAATCATAGTCTCATAGAAGTCTTAGAGAACTGAATTGTGATATAAACTATTGCCCTAGTCCCAGACCACACCAAGTGGTACATGTGAGGGGCAGACTCAAATGACATAGGAAAGACTTCAAACTTGGAACTGACACCAGAGCTTCTGTCTGTAGAAGGAGAGATGGAATTTGCAGACTGATCTGAAGGCAGTTGATTGTCCCCTGAGACAAACAAGCATCACCATTTTTCAGAACCTCACAATATAATTATAATGATTAAGATGATAATTTTTCAGATCATAGAGAATTAAACTGGAGATTGGCAACAAATTATTTGGGAAATCCACAAAGATTTAGAAATTAACACACTTCTGAATAATCCAGGGGTAAAAGAAAAAATCTTAAGGGAAATGAGAAAATATTTTAAATGACAACACAACATATCTAAATGTGTGGGATGTAGCCAAAGTAGGTTTCATTGGGAAATTTACAGCATGAAATACTTACTTTAGAAAAGAAGAGGGGGTTCTATTTCTAGAATGGTAGCATGAGGAGCTCCACAGATGTGCTCCGTAGCAAAACAAGCATCATTGGTAATTGGTAATTAAAAGTCTCTGGAAATTGTCCTAAAGGCATAGAGCAAATGAAGACATTTATTCAAGAAAATCAACTACAGCTTGGTAAGAAAGGCAAGAGTTTTTGGCACGTGAACCATGACTTGCTTTCACTTTTCCCCTGTTCCTCCTCAAGCTCAGCTTCGCAGAAATTCCATTCCCAGTGGGTGTGGCAAAGAAGATGAAGTTTCTCTCCCCTCAGCTCCCAATCGAGGGATACAGTATCGTATTGGGAGGGGCGTGCTGCCGAATTTCTTATCCCTTTGAAGTCTGAGTGGAGGTGGCTAAATTCCTGGTGAGTGCAGCTTAGTGGTTGGGGGAGAGGGCTGTCTTCCTCCACTCAGCCAAGACTGATACGGCAGAAGCTCTACCCCAGACACAGTAGGCCAAGAATACTGTGGCCTTGATTGTCTTTACCTCGACTTGTTCATAGGATAGAGGTTTCACTCCAGGAGTCGCAAACCAGGAACAAGAAAGCTTCCTCTGCACAGTGCCTAGTGTAGTAGCTCAGAGATTTTTGCACAGGGGGAGAGGCAGTCTGAAGATCAGTAAGATAAGAAGCTCTCCTCCAAGAAATGGACTAATGGAAACAGTGTGGGGAAGTTCAAGCCTAAGGATGCTCTAGAAAACAATGGAGATTTTAGTGGTCAACAAATAAGAGGAGTCTGGTAGTTTATACTAATTAACAGCAATAAGCTAAACCACAGGCTAGTACAGTCACCAGAGAGAACCAGGGACAGAGACAGCCAAGAAGAGTCCTCCTGGGGTCAGAACAATTCTCAGAGACTACCTCAGCATCTATCCCTGCCTGAATTTAATTGAATCAGGCTATGGAGCAATTTATGACCCAAGGTATTGTTGAAAATAATAGAACAAATGGCCAGCAATTAGTAGACATAAGAGCTGGGTGTGATGTCAAATTAGATATACAGTTTAATAAAATGATAAGGAGAAAAAACAGTTAGAGGAGCCCTGCTGAATCCACTGTCATCACAGGTGATTGTGTGCATGCCCAAGACTGTATGCACTGAGGGGTGACTCCAAAGTCTTCACACTGCGGGAGAAATATACTTTATGAAATAGTCTAGCCAAGCCACTAATGAAATAAACAAATGAAAACAACTAAAGTTACTCATGGAGAGGGGAATCAGTGTCCAAAGTTGCTACATTGTATTACCTAAAATGTCCAGTTTTCAAGAAAAAAAATTACAAGACATGCAAAGAAACAGGAACGTATGGCCATTATACAGAGAAAAATTATGCAACAGAAATGGCCTGTGAGAGGGCCGAGAGACCAGATTTAACAAACAAAGACTTCAAAATAGCCATTATAAATGTGTTCAAAGAACTAAAGGAAACGATGTTTAAAGAAGTAAAGAAAGCTGTGATGGGCCGGGTGTGGTGGCTCATGCCTGTAATCCCAGCACTTTGGGAGGCTGAGGTGGGCCGATCACAAGGTCAAGAGATCAAGACCATCCTGGCTAACACAGTGAAACCCCATCTCTACTAAAAATACAAAAAGTTAGCTGGGCATGGTGGCGCACACTGGTAGTCCCAGCTACTCGGGAAGCTGAGGCAGGAGGATCACTTAAACCTGGGAAGTGGAGGTTGCAGACAGCCGAGATCGCACCACTGCACTCCAGCCTTGGCGACAGAGCGAGATTCCATCTCAAAAACAAAAACAAAAACAAAAAACAGAAAGCTGTGATGACCATATCTCATCAAATACAGAATATCCTATAGAGATTTAAATTATAAAAAAGAACCAGAGCTGGGCACAGTGGCATGCACCTATAGTTCCAGCTCCTCAGGAGGCAGAGGAGGAAGGATTGCTTGAGCCCGGGAGTTTGAGGCTGTAGTGTGCTGTGATCATATCTGCGAATAGCCACTGTACTCCAGCCTGGGCAACATGGTGAGAACCCCATTGCTAAAAACAAAAAGCAAAAAAAAAAAAGCAGATGGAAATTACAGTGTTAAACAGTATAACCGAAGTGAAAAATTCACTATAGGGGCTCAGCAATAGATTTGAACTGGCAGAAGATTCAGTGACTTGAAGATAGATTGATAGAGATTATGCAGGCCAAAGAAGAGAGAAAAAAGAATGCAGAAAAATGAACATTGCCTCAGGTAAATGTGGGATACCATTAAGTGCACCAACATGTGTGTAATGGGTGTACCAGAACAAAGAGAAGACAAAGGAGCAGAAAATATGTTTGAAGAACAATTGGCTGCAAAATTTCTGATTTGATGAGAAACATCAATTTGCACATCCAAAAAGCTCAAAGCACTTCAAGTTTAAATATAAAGGGTCACACCTAGCAACAGTACTAAGATTGCTGAGAAACAAAGAGAAAATCTTTTTTTTTTTTTTTTTTTGAGACGAAGCATTGCTTTTGTTGCCCAGGCTAGAGTGCAATGGCACGATCTCAGCTCACTGCAACTTCTGCCTCCCAGGTTCAAGCAATTCTCCTGCCTCAGCCTCCCGAGTAGCTGGGATTACATACAGGCAGGCGCCACCACGCCCGACTAATTATTTGTATTTTTAGTAGAGATGGGGTTTCACCATGTTGGTCAGACTGGTCTCAAACTCCTGACCTCAGGTGATCCCCCTGCCTCGGCCTCCCAAAGTGCTGGGATTACAGGCATGAGCCACCGCACCCGGCTGACAAAGAGAAAATCTTGAAAGCACCAAGAGAGAAAAGAAGAAAGTTCTAAATTACAAATCTAAGCCCCCATCTAAAGAAACTGGTGAAAGAACAAGTTAAACCCAAAGTAAGCAAATGAAGGAAATAATAAAGATTACAGTAGAAATCAATGAAATTGAACACAAAAAAGCAATAAAGAAAATCAGTGAAACCAAAACCTGGATTTTTAAGTGATGAATGGAATCAATGAACTTTTAGCCAGACTGACAAAGCATGAAAAGAAGAATGGATTTGCTAGTATCAAGAATGAAAGAGGAGGTATGATTACAGGCACTGTAGACACTCAAAGTATAATAAGAGATTACTGCAAGCAACTCTGGGCATAAATTTGACACTGTAGATGTAAGGGAAAAAGTCCTTGAGCAACACAGACTACCAAAATTAAGATGAAATAGATAACCTGAATAGTCCTATAGCTATTAAATAAATATAATTTGTATTTTAAAACCTCCCAACAGGCCGGGTGCAGTGGCTCACGCCTATAATTCTAGCACTTTGGGAGGCCAAGGCGGGCGGATGACCTGAGGCCAGGAGTTCGAGACCAGCCTGGCCAACATGGTAAAACTTTGTCTCTACTAAAAATACAAAAATTAGCTGGGTGTGGTGGCATGTGCCTGTAGTCCTAGCTGCATGGGAGGCTGAAGCAGGAGAATTGCGTGAATCCAGGAGGTGGAGATTGCAATGAGCTGAGATCGTGCCACTGCACTCCAGCCTGGGCGATGGAGTGAGACTCCATCTCAAAAACAAAAACAAAAGCCTCCCAACAAAGCAAACTTGAGGGCTGCATGGTGTCACTGACAAATTTAATCAAACAATTAAGGGAGAAATAATACCAGCTCTATACCATCTCCACCAGAAGAGGGAACACTTTCCAGCTCATGTTGTGAGGCCAGTTTCAGCTTAGGGAGATAGTCACATATCTGGCAAATACCTTTATCCAGAATATATAAAGATTCTTAAACCTCAACAATAAGAAAACAACCTAATTAAAAGATGGGACAAAAGATACTGTGATGAGACACCACTACACACCTATTACAGTGGTGAAAACAAACAAAAGACCTGACAATGCAAAATGCTGGCGAGGATGAGAAGCAACTGGAACCCTCACCTCTTGCTGCAAAATATTACTTGGAAAACAGTTGGCACTTAAAAAAAATTAAAACACATTTATCACATGACCCAGCAATCTCACTCTTAAGTATTTACTCAAGTGTGATGAAAGTCTGTGTTCACACAAAAACCTTATATGCAAGTATTTATAACAGCTCTCCTCTTCTTTAGTAATTGTTCAAAACTGCAAATAGTCCTAAATGCCTCTCAACTGGAGACTGGATACACAAATTATATGTGCATCTATACAATGGAATACTTTTTAGTAATGAAAAGCACTCAATTATCAAATCACACAAAAAAGTGGATGAATTTCAAATATATTATATTGAGTGAAAAGGCTAAATTGAGTGAAAGTAGACTAAAAAGGCTGTTTTTTTTTAAAAATTGCATTTATATGGTATTGTGGAAATGGTAAAACTATAAGGATGGAGAACAGGTTAGTAGTTTCTAGGTGTTGAGCTAGAATTTGGCTACAAGGGTATAAATGGCACTAGGGATTTTTATTTTATTATATTTTAAGTTCCAGGGTACATGTGCAGGATGTGTAAGTTTGTTATATATGTGTGCCATGGTGGTTTGCTGCACCTACTAACCCAACACTTAAGCCCAGCATGCATTAGCTCTTTTTTCTAATGCTCTCCCCACAACCCTCTAGCCTCCCCCGACAGGCCCCAGTGTGTGTTGTTCCCTTCCCTGTGTCCATGTATTTTTACTGTTCAGCTTCCACTAATAAGTGAGAACATGTGCTGTTTGGTTTTCCATTCCTGTGTTAATTTGCTGAGGATACTGGCTTCCAGCTTCGTCCATGTCCCTGCAAAGGACATGATCTTTTTTCTTTTTATGGCTGCACAGTATTCCCTGGTATATATGTAACACATTTACTTTATCCAATCTATCATTGATGGGCATCTGAGTTGGTTCCATGTCTTTGCTATTGTGAATAAGAACTAGGGATTTTAGTTTTTTTTTGGTTTGATGGAACTATTTTGTTCTTTAAAAATTTTAAATTATGGATACATATTAGTTCATATTTATGGGGACGTGATATTTTGATACAAGCATACCATGTGTTATAATCAAATGAGTTATTTCAATATCATTTACCTCAAACATTTACCATTTCTTTGTGTTAGGAATATTTCAATGCCATTTTTCAGTTATTTTGAAATATACAGTAAGTTATTGTTAACTATAGTTACCCTACCATGCTACTGAACAGTAGATTTTATTCCTTCTATCTAGCTATATTTTCGTACCCATTTGCCAGCCCCTATTTAACCCTCATTCCCCACTATCCCTCCCAGCTTCTGGTAACCATCATTCTATTTTATACCTCCATGAGTTCATTTTATTTTTTATAGCTAGCACATTAGCACATATGAGTGAGAACATGTGATATTTGTCTTCTGCGCTTGCCTTATTTCATTTAACATAATGTCCTCCAGTTCTATTCATGTTGTTGCAAATGACAGTATTTCATTCTTATGGCTAAATAATATTCAATTGTGTATATATACCACATTTTCTTTATCCATTTATCCTTTGATGGGCAATTAGATTGATTCCATATCTTGGCTACTGTGAATAGTGCTGCAGTAAACATGGGAGTTTACCATACATGCAATAATCTGTCCCATGTTTATTACAGCACTGTTAGATATCTCTTCCATATACTGATTTCCTTTCTTTCGGATGTAGACCCAGCATTGGGATTGATGGATCTTATGGTAGTTCTATTTTTATTTTTTAGAAACTGCCATACTGTTCTCCATAGTGGCCGTGCTAATTTACATTCCCACCACCAGTGTCTAGGCGCTGCCTTTTCTCCACATCCTCGCCAGCATTCTTTATTGCCTGTCATTTTGATACATTTTTAACTGATGTGAGATGGTATCTTACTGTGGTTTTGATGTGCATTTCTTTTATGATTAATGATTTGAGTATTTTTTTCATATACCTGCTGGCCATTTGTATGTCTTCTTCTGAAAAGTGTCTATTGAGATCTACCCATTTAAAAATGAGGGTTTTTTCCCCCCTATTAAGTTGTGTGAACTCTTTATATATTTTGGTCATTAATCCCATGTCAGATGCTTAGTTTGCAAATATCTTCCATTTTGTGGGTTGTCTCTTCACTTTGTTCATTGTTTCCTTTGCTGTGCAGAAGCTTTTTAGCTTGATGTGGCCCATCTGTCCATTTTTGCTTTGGCTGCTTGTGCTTTTGAGGTCTTGCTCAAATAATCTTTGCAGAGACCAATGTCCTGGAGTGTTTCCCCAACAGAACTGTTTTCATTGTATTTTGCTGGTTATAGCACTGTATGCTTTTGTCAAAGCTCACAGAGCCATAGAGTGAATTTAAATTTAAAAAATTAAAAAAGTTAATATATTCTGTTCTTTCCATGAGGAGTCAGCCATGAGCAACATTTTATTTTTTTTTTTTTGTCTTGTGTTTTATTTATTGTTTTAAAGAAAAAGAAAGAAATTATTTGTGCTCCTGACCTGCAAGGATATGTTCTATTTATAGCTACAGCTAACGATGGGTAAAAGAGCTGAAGCCTATCAGAGTGACTAATAATTTCTCTTTTTCTATGTAGTATGTTTCCTTTTAAAAACCATGATTCACCTAGAGTTATCTTTTTGAAAGAACTAAAAAAAATTTTGAGACTGGGTGGGGTGGCTCACACCTGTAATCCCAGCACTTTGGGAGGTCGAGGTGGGCGGATCATGAGATCAAGAGATCCAGACCATTCTGGCCAACATGGTGAAACCCCATCTCTACTAAAAATACAAAAATTAGCTGGGATGGTGGCATGTACTTGTAGTTCCAGCTACTTGGGAGGCTGAGGCAGGAGAATTGCTTGAACCCGGGAGGCGGGAGGCTGCAGTGAGCCGAGATCGCGCCACTGCTTTCCAGCCTGGCAACAGAACAAGACTCTATCTCAAAAAATAAATTAATTAATTTTAAAAAAAAGGTGATTGGAGAAATTACTGTGCTTCATATATTATTTTTAAAATGGTATGGCAGTTTCTAAAAGTGAATACAAGGTATGGTTCCGGAAGAAAGACCAACTGAAAAAATGGGATATGGATTTATAGACTCTTCAGATAGTCATGGGATAGTTATAAAACTGATTCAATTGGGGCATAAAGAAATTCTAATTAAATGAGTTCATTTAAATAAAGCTAGACAGTAACATCAAAAGGATAGTTCCCTTTCCATGTTTTCACCTGAAAGCTTAAAATGAAGTACACACTCCTGAATAGCTTTGTGTAAAAACAGTAATGAAAATCAAGTGCAGACTAAAATAAATAATGGTAAAATTTGACAAAGTGTTCTGTGATGTGCCTAAAGTGATAACTGAGGATCAAAGATCCCGTATTTAATTTAATCAATTAAAAAAACAAACCAAGCCAAAATTTAAAAAAAGCATACAAGAAACAATCAAAATTTCCCCCAAAGCATTAGAACAAATCAATGCAACAGAAGCTGGATCTTTGCAAAGAACAATAAAACAGAAAACTTTATGGTGTCTTCAGTGTGATCTAGAAACGAGAGAGGACAAAAAAAAACAATGTTAATTGTTGAAAAGAGATCATAATGGTAGATACAGAGCTCTCACAATTATAGGTAAGCACTGTATCTGCTGATATATAAAATGAATCGGTGTGTAAGGAACATTACAAATTTCGAGGAAAAGTTGGTAAATACTTTTTTCATTACTTACCCTTCCCTTGTCTTGTAGCTGGGTCAATTTTTTTTTAACCCTCTGCTGGGTCAAAATTTTCTTCCTCTGTTCTTCCTGCAAGAAATGTGGGAAGCCTGGCCATTGTACTCAGTGTGGCCTTCATTTTGGGGCTGATTGAGACCTGCTTTAACCTTCATTTCGGGGCTTGTTGAGGGCAGCTGTCACATTAGCCCCAAAATGAAGGCCACACTGAGTACAATGGCCAGGCTTCTCACATTTCTGTTACCCCAGCTGGAGTGCAGTGGCGTGATCTCGGCTCACTGCAGCCTCTGCCTCCCAGGTTTAAGTGATTCTCCTACTTCAGCTTCCTGAGTAGCTAGGATTATAGGTGTCCGCCACCATGCCCAGCTAATTTTTATACTTTTAGTAGAGACAGGGTTTTGCCATGTTGGCCAGGCTGGTCTCGAACTCCTGATCTCAGATGATCCATCTGCCTTGGCCTCCTAAAGTGTTGGATTACAGGCATGAGCCACCGCGCCTGTCCAGGTAATTTTCTTTTTTTTTTGTAATTAAAAAAAGTGACCATTCTTGAGAGTAGTTAGTGACAATGTATTGTGTGGTTTTATTATGTGTTTTCCTGATGACTAATAAAGTTAGGTGCACTTTAATATGTTTATTGTCAATTTGGATAGCCTCTCAGAGTAATGTGTTTACTGAAAGCTTTGTCAGTTTCCCTGGTGTCTGCCTTTTTTCCTATCCCTATAGAAGAGCTTTTTCTCTGTTCTGCATGAGAATCCTTTTTGGAATATAGTATTATAAATTTTCTGTGGAAAATGGTCTTAAAGTTCTAAAATACTGACTTAAGAACATAATTTTGGAGCATATTCAATTCGGTGTTGAAGAGTGAATTTATTTTGTTCTATGGAGAGAGTTTTGTCACTTCTGACTGATGCTATGATTTAAAAACATTTATTTTAGTTGTGTTGCTGGTAATATATTGCTTGACAATGTCCTTCTCTCTAAGATAGCATATCAGATAAAGTGCCTTTTAAGTTTTCTGGAAATGTAAAACTTCTCTATTTGATAACCATTACTTACCCGGGAGGCGGAGCTTGCAGTGAGCTGAGATCCGGCCACTGCACCCCAGCCTGGGCGACAGAGCAAGACTCTGTCTCAAAAAAAAAAAAAAAAAAAAAAAAAGAGGTTCTTTGCTTATGTCAGTTTGACCGAATGCCAAGTAATTTTAAAAAACAAGTGGACAGAAAACCCTAACAACCAACAAACAAATCTGCTACAAAAATAAACAAAATAAAATGTCAAAAGCCAGTTTTCATTAAAAAGTATTCAGATGTCTGTTTTCATGTCTAGCCTAAGTTATTACATATTTTATTATTGTGATTCTATTTGCCTGTTAAGCAAGAAATGTGCAGACATGTTATTTATTCGTGCCATTGGAACTTAATTATTTTCAGCTTTGCTTTCTATACAATATTTTCTTTGACTTCAGTGTTTCATTTAAGTCCTTTTTATTTTCCATTTTGGACATTTATTGTGGTATTCTTTTTTTGAGGTAGTATGAGAGAAAAAGAACTTTTCTAAAAGAGCATAAAAAAGGTAAATGTTAAGACTGTTTACAGATTGCTTCAAGTTCCATGTTACTTGTGGATTACAAAGTGGGAACATTGAACTTCAAAGCACATCTGGCTGCTGTTACAAAATCAGAAAATAGATTGCTTATTTCCCCCAAATAGACTCAAGAACATGCTTTACCGTGAATAATTTCCATTGCATATTAAAATTGGTTATGAGATAAACCCAGTGTATTGTAAATGAATAACAACATAATTTACTGTTGTTTACAGTGTTTATTGTTGCTTTAAAAAATCAGAATAGACGTTTTCTATTTATTTGTCAACTTGAGAAAGGAAATTTATGATGCTAGAATGAGTCTTTAGCTTCTTTATTTAATGGCTTTTAAAGATGAAGAGGATGAAATAGGAGTTACTTCTGCATAGTTGAAATGCTACATTGTAATTAGCTGAACCAATATTTTGTACCCTGCTTGTAAATGTAGAGCTGAATAAAAATAAATCACAGATGGTTTTCTTGGCTTTTGGTTTTAAATTTTAAACTTAATTAGAGCTTGAGCATCTTTGAAAGTTCCTGTTTCCTCTTTATTTTTTCCTTTATATTTGATTCTGCTTCATGAATTAGGGTTTTGTATATCTGCAGAATTGCATGTATCTTTGAAGAACGTACTTTCTATGCTGCTTTATACAAAACTCTGCAACATTCCAAAAATAATTATTACCTAGTATATGTGTATATATATATACATATACATATATATACCTTCAGCTGGTACATATTTAATTGCCTGTACTTTGCTTCCTGCTGGAAATTTGCTGCTTCTATTTTTCAAGCTGCAGTGTGTATATGGCACTGTGCTACTTATTTTTATTTTATTTTATTTATTTACTTTTTTTTTGAGACAGAGTTTGGCTCTTGTTGCCCAGGGTGGAGTGCAATGGTGCGATCTCAGCTCACTGCAACCTCTACCTCCCAGGTTCAAGTGAGTCTCC
Source organism: Theropithecus gelada (assembly GCF_003255815.1). Taxonomy (NCBI): domain Eukaryota; kingdom Metazoa; phylum Chordata; class Mammalia; order Primates; family Cercopithecidae; genus Theropithecus; species Theropithecus gelada. The sequence goes on along the minus strand of NC_037684.1, from coordinate 39,656,657 downwards.
TGCCTCAGCCTCCAGAGTAGCTGGGATTATGAGATGGAGTTTCACTCTGGCGCCCAGGCTGGAGTGCAATGGTACGATCTCGGCTCACTGAAACCTCTGCTTCTTGGGTTCAAGTGATTCTCCTGCCTCAGCCTCTGAAGTAGCTAGGATTACAGGTGTGCGCACCACCATGCTCTGCTGATTTTTAAAAAATTTTTAGTAGAGACAGGGTTTTGCCATGTTGGCCAGGCTGGTCTTGAACTCCTGACCTCTAGTGATCCACCTGCCTTGGCCTCCCAAAGTGCTGAGATTACAGGAGTGAGCCACCGCACCCGGCTGGTACTGTGTTATTTATTGAAGAATATGTGCATTTCTCTGGTACCATGTTGAGGTAGATTGTATTATTATCTTAATGATTGTTTCCCAGGGTAAAAGTACCAATTCATATACCCCACTAGTAGTGTTTCACATCTTGAACATTTTTATTGTAAATTTTTAATTTATGCCAATCTATAAAATTGTAAAATATCACCTCATTGTGATATTACTTTATATTTTTTATATTTGTAAGTATATTGACCATATTTTGTATGTTTATGAGCCATTCATAATTCCTCATCAGTGAAATGTGCCCCAAGTTTTTTTCCTCATGTTTTTCAAGTCTGTTGACATCTTTTTTTCATTGAATCTTTTTTTTTTTTTTTTTTTTTGAGATGAAGTCTCACTCTTGTCCCCCAGGCTGGAATGTGATGGCGTGATCTCGGCTCACTGCAACCTCCACCTCCCACATTCAAGCGATTCTCCTGCCTGAGCCTCCCGAGTAGCTGGGACTACAGGTGCCTGCTACCACGCCCAGCTAATTTTTGTATTTTTAGTAGAGACGGGGTTTCACCATGTTGGCCAGGCTGGTCTCGAGCTCCTGACGTCAGGTGATCTGCCCACCTTGGCCTCCCAAAGTGCTGGGATTACAGGCGTGAGCCATCGCACCTGGCCTTTTCATTGGTTTTTAAAGGCCTTGTTTACATGTTTTGGAGACTAATCATTTGTGCAAACATCTCTCAGTTTATGACTTGTTTTTATTATTTTCTTGATGATATATTTTTTGGAGAGGTTCTTAAAATGGTCAAGTTTATTAGTTTCTCTCTTATTGATGCTTTTTTAAAACTTTATTTTAGGTTTGAGGGTACATGTGAAGGTTTGCTACATAGGAAAACACATGTCATCACCCAGGTATTATGCCCAGTACCCAGTAGTTCCCTTTTCTCTCCTCTCTCTCCTCCCACCCTCCCCTCTCAAGTAGACCCCAGTGTCCATTTCTTCTTTCTTAGTGTTCATATGTTCTTGTCATTTAGCTCCCACTTATAAGTGAGGGTGTACAGTATTTGGTTTTCTGTTCTTGTGTTTTTAATAGTTTGCTAAGTATAATAGCCTCTAGCTCCATTCATGTTCTTGCGAAAGAAATGATCTCGTTCTTTTTTATCACTGCATAGTATTCCGTGGGTATATGTACCATATTTTCTTTATCCAATCTGTCTTTGATGGGCATTTAGGTTGATTCGATGTCTTTGCTATTGTGAATAGTACTGCAATGAACATTTGCGTGTGTCTTTACTGTAGAAGGATTTATATTCTTCTGGGTGTATATGCAGTAATGGGATTGCTGGTTCAAATGGTAGTTCTGCTTTTAGCTCTTTGAGCAATGGCCATACTGCTTTCCACTATGGTTGAACTAATTTACATTCCTATCAACAGTGTATAAGTGTTCTTATTTCTCCACAACCTTGCCAGCATCTGTTACTTTTTAATTTTTTTTATAGTAGCCATTCTGACTGGTGTGAGATAGTATCTCATTGTGGTTCTGATTTGCATTTCTGTAATGATCAGTGATATTGAGCTTTTTTTCCATAGGCTTCTTGGCCACATGTATGTCTTCTTTTGAGAAATGTGTGTTCATGTCCTTTGCTCACTTTTTAATGGGGTTGTTTGTTTTTCTCTTGTAAATTTGTTTAAGTTCCTTATTGATGCTGGATATTAAACCCTAGTCAGATGCAAACATTTTCTCCCATTCTGTAGGTTGTCTGTTTACTCTCTTGATAGTTTCTTTTGTGGTGCAGATATGCAGAAGCTCTTAAATTTAATTAGATCCCACATGTCAATTTTTGCTTTTGTTGCAATTGCTTTTGGTGTCTTTGTCATAAAATCTTTGCTAGGACCTATGTCCAGGATGGTATTGCCTAGGTTCTCTTCCAGGGTTTTTATAGTTTTGGGTTTTACATTTAAGTCTTTACTCCATCTTGGGTTGATTTTTTGTATTTATGCTTTTTTTTTTTTTTTTTCATTTCTTGTTTTAGCAAATCTTTTCTAGATTGAGGCCATAACATCATTCTTCTAAATTGTCTTCTGAAAGTTTTTGTAGTTCTGCTTTTAATGGTAACATTTAATCCATTGGGAATTTATTATATATGGTGTGAGGAAGTGATCTGATTTTATATTCTTCTATTTATTGAACACTCCCTTCTTTTCTCAAAAATTGGCAATGCTAGATCTTTCACAAATCACATTATCAAATAAGTATACTTGAGTTTCTTTCTACCAATTTCTAGTTGGTTCAGTTGGTTTGTCTACATTACTATAGTTTTATTGTATCTTTTCTTTCTTTTTTTTTTTTTGAGCCAGAGTCTCACTTCATTGCCAGGCTGGAATGCAGTGGCGCAATCTCTGCTCACTGCAACCTCCCCCTCCCGGGTTCAGGTGATTCTCCTGCCTCAGCCTCCCGAGTGGCTGGGACTACAGTCGTGTGCAACCATGCCTGGCTAATTTTTTGTATTTTTAATAGAGACGGGATTTGACTGTGTTAGCCAGGATGGTCTCGATCTCCTGACCTCATGATCTGCCCACCTCGGCCTCCCAAAGTGCTAGGATTACAGGCGTGAGCCACCACGCCTGGACGGTTTAATTATATCTTTATAAATTGCCAATTGCCCCACCTTGATTTTTTTCATCAGGCATGTCTTGGCTACTTTTGCCCCATTTTTGTTTATATACATTTTATGAGGTCATTATAAGTTTTACAAAAACCCTGTTGGAATTCTGGTTTGGATCACATTTAATTGCTAGATCAACTTAAGAACTGACATTTTTTGCAACATTGAGACTGTCCAAAATGGATTCTACTGTCTATTTTTTTTCAGTCTTTAGCCCTAATCTTTTGATAAAGCTTATTTGCTCTATAAAGGTCTAGGGTATCATTTTGTCAGTTTATCTAGAATTGTGCAATATATTAGAAATTATATCTTTGTAAACTCTTCTCCTAGATGATTTTTACTCATTTCAGAAATGGAGTTGATTTTTTTTAATGTAAAAAAGAAATTTAAATTTGTATGGGAGCATAGTAGGTATGTATATTTATGAGGTAAATGAGATATTTTGATAACAGGCATATGATACATAATAATGACATCAGGATAAATGGGATACCTGTCATCTCAAACATTGATCCTTTATTTGTGTTACAAACAATCCAATTACACTCTTACAGTTATTTAAAAATGTTCAGTAAATTACTCTTGAGTGTATCACCCTATCGTGCTATCAAATACTAGATCTTATTCATTCTAACTATATTTTTGTACCCATTAACCATCCCCACTTTCTCCAACCTCCTCTATCCTTCCCAGCCTCTGTGAACTATCATCCTACTGTCAATCTGCAGAGTTCAATTGTTTTAATTTTTAGCTCCCACAAATATTTGAGAACATGTGAGGTTTGTCTTTCTGTTCCTGGCTTATTTCACAGAACTTAATGATCTCCAGTTCCATCCAAGTTTTTGCAAATGACAGGATCTCATTCCTTTTTATGGCTGAATAGTACTCCATTATGTATGAGTAACACATTTTCTTTTTCCATTCATCTGTTGATGGACACTTAGCTTGCTTCCAAATCTTCACTATTGTGAACAGTGCCACAACAAAGATGGGCATGCAGGTATCTCTTTGATACACTGATTTCCTTTCTTTTGGGTATATACCTAGCAGTGGGATTGCTGGATCTATGTTAGTTCTATTTTTAGTTTTTTGAGGAACCTCTACCCTGTTTTCCATAGTGGCTGTACTAATTTGCCACTATGGAAATTAACATTGTACAAAGGTTTCATTTTCTCCACATCCTTGTCAGCATTTATTATTGCCTGTCTTTTGGATAGAAGCCATTTTATCTGGGGTGAGATGATATCTCATTGTAGTTTTGACTTGCATTTATCTGATGATCAGTAATGTTAAACATCTTCTCATATGCCTGTTTGACATTTGTATGTCTTCTTTTAAGACATGTCTATTCAGATCTTTTGCCCATTTTCAAGTCAGATTATTAGTTTTTTTTCCTATAGAGTTGTTTGAGCTCCTTATATATTCTGATTATTAATCCCTCGTCACAGGGGTAGTTTGCAAATATTTTCTCCTATTCTGTGGGTTGTCTCTTCATTTTTTGTGATTGTTTCCTTGGTTGTGCAGAAGCTTTTTAACATGATGAGATCTCATTTGTTTATTTTTGCTTGGTTGCTTGTGCTTGTGCGGTAATTACTCAAGAAATCTTTGCCTACTCCAGTGTCCTAGTGAGTTTCCCCAATGTTTTCTTTTAGTAGTTTCCTAGTTTGACGTCTTAGATTTAAGTTTTTCCTATATTTTATTTGATTTTTATGTATGACAAGGGATAGGGCTCTAATTTCATTGTTTTGCATGTGGATATCCAGCTTTCCCAGCATCATTTATTGATGAGACTATCCTTTCCCCATTGTATGTATTCTTGTGATCTTTGTCAAAAATAAGTTCCCTGTAAATATATGGATTGACTTCTGGGTTCTCTATCCTGTTTCATTGGTGCGTGTGTCTGTTTTTATGCCAGTACCATGCTGTTTTGGTTACTGTAGCTCTGTAGTATAGTTTGAAGTCAGGTAATGTGATTCCTCCAGTTTTATTCTTTTTGCTCAGGATAGCTTTGGCTATTCTCAGTCTTTTTTTTGGTTCCATATAAATGTTAGCATTTTTTTTTTCTATTTTTGTGAAGAATGTTGTTGGTATTTTTATAGTAATTGCCTTGACTCTGTAGATTGCTTTGGGTAGTATGGACATTTTAACAATTTTGATTCTTCCAATTCATGAACATGGAACATCTTCATTTCTTTGTCACTTCTTCAGATTCTTGCATTAGTGTTTTATAGTTTTTGTTGTACCGATCTTTCACTCTTTTATTTAAGTTAATTTCTAGGTGTTTTATTTGTATCTATTGTAAATGGAATTTACATTCTTGATTTCTTTTTCAGGTTGTTTGCAGTTGGCATATAGAAATGCTATTAATTTTTGTATGTTGATCTTGTATTCTGCAACTTTACTAAATTTGTTTCTCAGTTCTTATAGTTTTTTGTTGTAGTCTTTAAGTTTTTTTAAGATACAAGATTATATAATCTGCAAACAAGCATAATTTGATTTCTTCCTTTCCAGTTTGCATGCCCTTTATTTCTTTCTCTTGTCTGATTGCTCTAGCTAGGACTTCCAGTACTATGTTGAATAACATTAATGAAAGTGGCCATCTTGTCATATTCCAGATCTTATAGGAAAGGCTTTCAGTTTTTCCTTATTCAATACAGATATGAGCTGTGGGTCTGTTGTATGTGTTGTATGTGACTTTTGAAGTACTGAAGTATGTTTCTTCTTTCCCAAAATTTTCAAGATTTTTATCATGAAGGGATGCTGAATTTTATTAAATGCTTTTTCAGCATCAATTGACATGATCATATGGTTTTTGTCCTTCATTATGTTGTTATGATTTATCACATGGATTGATTTGCCTATATTGAACCATCCTTACATCCCTGGAATAAATCCTACTTGGTCATGATGAATGATTTTTTTTATGTGTTGTTGAATTCAGTATGCTAGTATTTTGTTGAAGATTCTTGCATCAATGTTCATTAGTCATATTGGCCTCTAGTTTTCTTTTTTTGATGTGTCTTTGTCTGGTTTTGGTATCAGGGTAATATTAGCCTTGTAGAATGAATTAGGAAATATTCGTTCCTCCTCTATTTTTTGGAATAGTTTGAGTAGGATTGATATTAGTTCTTTTTGAAATGTTTGGTAAAATTCAGCAGTGAAGCCATTGGGTCCTAGGCTTTTCTTTGTTGGGAGATTTTTTATTACAACTTCAATCTTATTACTTGTTTTTGTTCTGGTCAGGTTTTAGATTTCTTTCTTGTTCACTCTTGGTAGGTTGTATGTGTCTAGGAATTTATCCATTTCTTTTTAAGTTTTCAAATTTATTAGCATGTAGTTGCTCATAGTAGCCTCTAATGATTTTTTGATTTCTGCCATATCAGTTGTAATGTCTCTTTTTCATCTCTGATTTTATTTGAATCTTCTGTCTTTTTTTCCTACTTCATCTGGTTGAAGGCTTGTTGATTTTATCACTTGAAGAAACTAACTTTTTGTTTTGTTGATTTTTTGTGTTTTTAAAATTTTCATGTCATTTATTTCTGCTCTGATCTTTATTATTTCTATTCTACTAATTTTGGGTTTGGTTTGCTCTAGCTTTTCTAATTCTTTAAGATGTATCACTAGGTTGTTTATTTGAAGTTTTTCTACCTTTTCCATGTTGATACTTCTTGCTATAAACTTTTCTCTTACTACTGCTTTTACTGTATCCCATAGATTTTGGTATGTTGTATTTTCATTTTTATTTGTTTCAAGAAGATTTCCTTCTTTATTTCCTTCTTTATTTCTTTATTGACCCATGGGTCATTCAGGAGCATATTTAATTTCCATTTATTCATATAGTTTTCAAAATTCTTCTTGTTACTGATTTCTAGTTTTATTAACTCATGGTCAGAGAATATACTTGATGCAATTTAAATTCAAAAAAGTTTTTAAAGACTTGTTTTGTGGCCTAACATATGGTCTGTCCTTGTGGATAATCCATATGTGGATGAGAGGAATGTTTACTATGCATCCTTTGGATGAAATGTTCTGTAAATATTTTTTAGGTTCATTTTTTTGAGATGGGGTCTGGCTCTGTTACCCAGGCTGGAGTGCAGTGGCATGATCTTGGCTACTGCAACCTCTGACTCCTGGATTCAAACCATCCTTCCACTTCAGCCTCCCAAGTAGCTGGGACTATAGGTGCACGCTACCAAGTCCAGCTAATTTTTGGAATTTTTGTAAACACAGCGTTTTGCAGTGTTACCCAAGCTGGTCTTGAACTGCTGAGCTCAAGTAATCCACCCACCATGGCCTCCCAAAGTGCTGGGATTACAGGCATGAGCCACTGTGCCTGACCCAGGTGTGTTTTGATTTAGCTACTCTATGTCTTTCGATTGGAGAGTTTAGTTCATTTAAATTGAATGTTATTCTTGATAAGTAAGGACTTACTCCTGACATTTTGTTGGTTGTTTTCTGGTTGTTTTGTGGTCTTCTTTTCCTTTTTCCTTCCTTCCTGTCTTCCTTTTAGTGAAAGCCATTTACTCACGTGGTATGTTTTAATTTCTTGGTTTTTATTTTTTGTGCATTTCTTGTAGGTTTTTCGGCTTGAGGTTACCATGAAGTGTGCATGTAATTTAATGCATTATATTAAACTGCTGATCATTGAACACTGATTGCATAAACAAGCAAAGAGAAAACTAATAAAAAAACTCTACAGTTCAGCTTCATCCCCCCACTTGTTAACTTTTCGTTGTTTCTATCTTATTACACTATGTCTTGAAAAATTGTTAGTTATTATTTTTGAGTGGTTCATCTTTTAGTCTTTCTACTTCAGATATGAGTAGTTTACATACCACAATTATAGTGTTATAATAGTCCATGTTTTTCTGTATATTTACCAGTGAGTTTTATACCTTTAGATGACTCATTATTGCGCACTGATGTCCTTTCCTTTCAGATCAAAGAAATTCCTTTAACATTTCTTGTAGGATAGGTCTGTGGGTGCAGGCTGAATTCTGCCTGCTGTTTCTTTCTGCTGTGACAGGGCAGCACCGAGTTTCAACGCAAAATCCCACAATCACTGTGCTCTCCCTTCCCCAAATACACAGATTCTCTCTTCATGCCGTGTAGCCTCTGCTGGGGGATAGGGGAAGGGTGATGTCAGCGATTTAAGACTGTCTTTCCTACCTTCTTTGGCATCTCATTCCTTAATATGCTAAAACCAGGTGCTGTGATCACTAACCTGATTTTTCCTTCTTATGAAGGTGCTTTTTTATGTGAATAGTTGTTCAATTTGGTGTTCGTGCTGTGGGGAAAATTGCTAAAGGCTTCTATTTGAACATTTTGCTTTGCCTCTTTGATCGCAGTTGACTTTTATATGTTGATTTGGCATCTGGCAACTTTGCCAAACTCTTATTAGTTCTATCATTTATTTGTTTATTTATTCACTCATAGACTTCTCTGTAGAGAGGTATCTGCAAATGATGAGGTGTTCTAGTTTTTACTTCTAATCTTGTACCCTCTTCTTTCTTTCTACCCTCCTCCTTTTTCCTTTTTTAAAAAAATGCTGTTTAGGATTCTACTACAGTGTCGAATAGGAGCATATTCATAGTGGGTGGTACTCATTGTATTGTTCCCAATCTTAAAGGGAATGCTTTCAGTTTTTCATGTTTTTTTTTGTTTTTGTTTTTTTTTTTTTGAGATCGAATTTCGCTCTTATTCACTCAGTGCAATGGCACTATCTTGGTCCATTGCAACCTTCACCTCCCGGGTTCAAGCAGTTCTCCTCCCTCGGCCTCCTGAGCAGCTGGGATTACAGGCATGCACCACCATGCCTGGCTAATTTTTTGTGTTTTTAGGAGAAACAGGGTTTTACCATGTTAGCCGGTCTGGTCTCGATCTCCTGACCTCAGGTGATCCGCCAAGCTCAGCCTCCCAAAGTGTTGGGATTACAGGTGTGAGCCACTGCGCCTGGCCGGTTTTTCATACTTGTAGTTTTTTTCTTCCTTACAGTTTTTTTGGTAAGTTCCATTTATCAAATTAAGAATGTCTCTATTTTGTCAGGATATTTAAAAAAATCATGAATGGTTGTGGAATTTTTGAATTTTTTTTTTTTTTTTTGAGATAGAGTCTCGCTCTGTCGCCCAGGCTGGAGTGCAGTGGCGTGATCTCGGCTCACTGCAAGCTCCGCTTCCTGGGTTCACGCCATTCTCCTGCCCCAGCCTCCTGAGTAGCTGGGACTACAGGGTCCTGCCACCACGCCTGGCTAATTTTTTTGCATATTTAGTAGAGACGGGGTTTCACCGTGTTAGCCAGGATGGTCTAGATCTCCTGACCTTGTGGTCTGCCTGCCTCGGCCTCCCAAAGTGCTGGGATTGCAGGCGTGAGCGACCGCGCCCAGCCTCTTTCTTGTACAACTCTTAATTTAGTCTTCATTTCTTGGATGATTTTTGTGTTACTGTTCCATATTTTTTTTTCCTGAATCTAGTCACCTCCTATTTAAGATCTTTCTATTTTTGTCTTTATTTTGATTTGTAGTATTTTTATGCCTGAAGTTATTTAAAAGTTATATTTGAATATGTGTTGTCCTAGTGGTGGTGGAACAAAAATATTATGAAGTATTGACATGTAGGGGAGTGTCCTACTTTAAGTGGGTTGCACAAAAACCCTGATGTATGAGAGTGGGGAGACATGGGAATGAAAAGGAAGGCTGTATTACTGTTTTCCTGTATTTATAGCTTTTTAAAAAAGTGTTTCCTTCTGCTGGCAGGTCTTGATTTTGATTTTTCTATTTTATATAGTAAGTTTTTATGGATATTGGATTCTTTTTCTGTTCATGATTATCTATTAGATTTTTCTGAACAAGTAATAGCCAGTGACCGTGTGGGAAGTGGTAGTGGGTGGCTTACTTTATTTCTTGGTGGCAGTCCCTTGTAGTCCCAGCTACTTGGGAGGCTGAGGCAGGAGAATGGTGTAAACCCGGGAGGCAGAGCTTGCAGTGAGCCCAGATCACACCACTGCACTCCAGCCTGGGCGACAGAGCGAGACTCCGTCTCAAAATAATTAATTAATTAGTTAATCTTAAAAAAAAAAGAGTTGTACAAGAGAAAAAAGGTAACTATAGTGACAGTTTATTACTTTATTTCCTCCTCCGCTACACTGAAGTTTAATTTCTTTAACAAATGGTGCCTTTTGTGGTTGTTAGCCTGGCTTGTCTTCTTTTTTTTTGAGATAGAGTTTCGCTCTTGTCACCCAGGCTGGAGTGCAGTGGCGTGATCTCAGCTCACTACAACCTCCGCCTCCTGGGTTCAAGAGATCCTCCTGCTTCAGCCTCCTGAATAGCTGAGATTACAGTCACCTGCCACTATGTCCTGCTAAGTTTTATATTTTTAGTAGAGACAGGGTTTCACCATGTTGGCCAGGCTGATCTTGAACTCCTGACCTCAGGTAATCTGCCTGCCTTGGCCTCCTGAAATGCTGGGATTACAGGCGAGAGCCACAGAGCCCGGCCATGGCTTGTCTTCTTTTGATTCGTTGATTCTGTCTTGTTTCTGTAGGGCCCTTATCTTCAGCTGCTTTTTTCTTTCCCTTTATCATGAACAACCTTCCTTCAAAGGTGCTTCTCTCTACCTCAGAAGTGATTCCTTCCTAGAACTGCCTTTCTGGTTTCTTCGTAGTTTCCAAGCTCCTCCTTTTGTGCCCATCTCTGGCACTTTGAGCCATTAAGTTTTTTTGTGTGGCCTGCTTAAGGTAGGCCACTCTTCTTTGACAGGTCATTGTTTGATGATATTTAGTTCCACCACTACTAGGACCCTGAGGTACTTTCTTTTTTTCCCCCGTGCTACCACTCTGGTTTGGCTCAGGATCTAATTCTGCTGATTTGGTATCTTTATTTAGCCACCTAAGTGTTAATCCAGGGATTTGTATTCTCTTTCTCCTTTTTATGATGTAGTCATGGATGATGGGCATTTTTATTTGGTCTCTTTATCAATCTGTTTGGGTCTTTGAAGGATGGGGAGAGACATTTAAATTCATACAGTTGCCATTACCTTTTAGAAACTGGCATTCACATGAAAGAAAATTGTTTTGTGTATTTCCTTTCATCTAGATGCTAAAATAATTACACTTTATATCCTGTCTATTGCTATACTCTTTTTAAGTTTTACTTGATTACATTCTATTATGTTATGACTTCTACATTTTTTGATTAATTGATTCTTCATCACCCTTATCTTTATTGTCAAATTGGGTGTGGATTGTTCATTTTCAAGAATTATTAGCCATAATAAATAATTTGGGGAGCTTTTTGAAAACACAATGCGATTTTGGAGAAGTAGAGTCCAGTAATTTATATTTGAAATGTTTATCATTTGATCCTCATAGTACACTCCAGGATGTTAAAAGAAAAACCTTAAAGAAATTAAACTGAACAGAGTTTAGTGAGCAAAGAATGATTCATGGATCAGGCAGCCCCTGAATCATGATAGGTTCAGAGAAGCTGCAGCACAACTGGATGATTGAAGATTTATGGACAGAAGAAGGATAGTGACGTACAAAAAATGGAAGCGAGGTACAGAAACAGCAGGATTGGTTACAGCTCTGCTTTTGCCTTATTTGAATCTGGTTTGAACAATTGATTGCCTTTGGCCAAAACTCAGTGAGTGGCACAAGAGTAAGCTGTAGTCTGTTTACACATCCAGTTAGGTTACAGTTCACCATGTATGGAGAAATTAGGCTGAATTAAAAATATGTGAGGAGGTAGCTTTAGGTTAATCTTAATTTAACAAGGGTAAGAACCGCTACCCTAGGTTGAAGCAATGGTTAGTGTTCATGTACTTTGTGAGATTATCCATGTAGTAATTTGTGGGTTTGTGATATGAAGAAATTAGACTTTCATGGTAGTGATTTTTAATTATTACTTTATTTGTGAGTGAAATAGTAGAGATAACTATCAGTGTGTCTACTTTATCATATAATATATTCATGCAATAAATACTTTATTGAAAGGCTACTATACATTAGATATTGTGCTAGGTACCAGAGATACAGAACTGAGAAGACGTCATCCCTGTACTCCTTCTGTTCAGAGAGAGAGATGTGGAGACATACTGATAAACACTGAAAGTATTACATAAGGGCTATGAGAGAGTGGGCATGGGATACTTTAGGAGCTGATAAGAAGGTGGAATCAGGTACAGGTTACTCCTTTCTCTCCTCGTGTTTCTTCTTTCCGAAGAAATATTCATTGGGTGCTGAGTTGGGTGTTAGGGATAGAGTGGTGAACAGGGCAGTCATGGTCTCTGCTTTCAGAGTCCACACTGTTTCGAAACAGGGAGATGCCAGATTTTAAAAGGGAACCAGCATCCAGGGTTACTACTGGAGTAGTAGGAACTAAGTTTCCTGGGGGAGATGATTTTTAAACTGTGAGTCTTGAGTAAGTTAACCATGTGTAGAAGTTGGGGGAATGATCTTACAGGTTGCAAAAACTCAGACATGGGAGACAGTATAGTGCTTTTAAATTAAAACAAATTGTCTGGTGTCCTGGGAATGTGGAGTATGGTGGAGATAGATGAATCTGAAAGGGAGATTTAGGGAGAGTCATAAAGGAATTTTGTGTTCTCTTTGCTATTGGAAAGGTATGTTTAAGGATTCATATACCAAATACATCTGGGAGTGCAGTGATTAAATTGAGACTCTAAGAACAAATAGGTATGTGCTTATAGGGTTTGGAGGGCTGGGCAGAGAAATTCAGAGGTGGACAGGCATGAGAACATCTGCCATGTTCTGGTAATATAAGTCATTGTGGATCCTGGGAGCATAAAATGTAAGGTGAAGGGTAATGGAAGATGAGAGTGGGCAGTTAGGCAGTGAGAGGATCATGTAGGTTCATTTTGGCATGCAAAGGAGTTTATGTTTTATATTTTATTTGTAGGGAACCACTAAAAATGTATCATACAATACCCATTCTAAAAATGAATTAAATATTAAGAAATCTAGAAAATGTTTCATATGGCAACTTAATTCTATATTTTATTAAATAATAATTAAAACTCCAAAATTAATAAATCCTTATTTTGTTTTATTTTTAAATTTTCAGATAGAAAATCCTCGATACCTGAGACAGAAGCCTATCCCAGTTTCTCTGGTATGTGAGAAATCCATTGGACATTTTCTAGGGGCAGGTATTTTAAAATAAAATAATCACCAAGTTATTTATAGAAAATAATGCAGATCTACATTAGGAAAGATAATTGAATTTTATCACTTGGAAGTGATTTTTTCCTGCAATGTTAGTACTATTTTGGTATGGGCCACAGGCAATTTAGGAGTTTTCTTTGGGATTAAGGATAAACCAGATCTCAAAACGTATTAAATAACTCCTGTTCATTCAGCAGATGACACCGAAATTCAGCCTGAGAAAATCCAGCAGTTTCCATGATGATCATTTTCTCTCTCGAATACGTGAGAAAGAGGTAGGATTGAGATATTGCTGATAAACCCAATTGATAATATAGTTTTAGTATTTTATATAATCTAGGTTTTCAGGTTTTAGTTAAAATAATGGTATATTCTAGGAAGAGGTTGCATTTGAAACAAATATGAAACGTGATGCATGGTAGGCAGGGTTTGTCTTTCTGTTTTGTCTTTTGTTTTTTGTTTTTTTCTAGAGATAGTCTCTCTTTTGCCCGGCTGGAGTGCAGTGGTACAATCAGAGCTCACTGGGATCAAGCAGTCCTCCCATTTCAGCCTCCTGAGTAGCCAGGACTATAGCTGTGCCACCACGTCCAGCTAATTAAATTTTTCTTTGGTAGAGATGGGAGCTTACTGTTTTTCCCAGGCTGGTTTTGAGCTGTTGGCCTCAGGCGATCCTCCTGCCTTGACTTCTCAAAGCATTAGGATTACAGGCATGAGCCACCACACCTGGACAAAATTGTATGTGTACAATGTGATGTTTTGAAATATGTACACATTGTCAAATGGCTAAATTGAGCTTGATACATGAATTACCTCACAGACTTATCATTTTTTTTTAGTAATGAGAATACTTAAAATGTACTCTCATAGTGATTTTTGAAATACAATCCATTGTTATTAACTAAAGTTGCTATGTTGTACAATAGATCTCTAGAACTGATCTCTCTCATCTAACTTAAATTTTGTATCCTTTGACCAGTATCTCCCAACTCCACTCCTTGTTGCCTGGCCTCATAACCACCATTTTTCTACTTTTGTGAGTTCACGTTTTTTGGAATCCACATATAAGTGTGATCATGTGGTATTTGCCTTTCTGTGCCTGGCTTATTTCACTTAACATAGTGTTCTTTAGGTTCATCCATGTTGTACTAAATGACAAGATTTCCTTCTTTTTGAAAACTGAATAACATTTCATTGTGTATGTGTGTGTATGTATGTGTGTATATATCACATTTTCTTTATTTATTTGTTGATGGACACTTTATATTGATTCTATATCTTGGCTATTGCTGCAATGAACATTGGGATGCAGATAGCTCTTCAATATACCGATTTCATTTTCTTTGGATTTATGCCTAATAGTGAGATTGCTGGATCATATATTTCTATTTTTAATTTTTCAAGGAATCTTCATGTTGTTTTTCTATAATAGCTGCACTGATTTACATTACTGCTAACACTGGGCAAGGGTTCTCTTTTCTCCACATCCCCTCTAATACTGATCTTTTTTCTTTTTGGGCTGCTGGGGCGCCAATATCCAATTCCTAGCCAGGAACCTTAGTCTGTAGGAGCTGGTCTGGCTGTTTTTGTTGATAGCCCTTCTAATAGGTGTGACGTGATATCTCAATATTGTTTTAATCAGCATTTCTCTGATGATTAGGAATGTTGGGCAGTTTTTCATATATCTGGTGGCTATTTGCATGTCTTCTTTTGAGAAATGTCTCTTCAGATCCTTTGCCCATTTTAAAATCAGGTTATTAGTGTTCTTACCATTGAGTTGTTTGAGTTCCATATATATTTTGGATATTAACCCCTTATTCAATATAGGGCTTGCAAATATTTTTCTCATTGTGTAGGCTGTCTTTTTACTCTGTTGATTGTTTACATCTTTTTATATTGTATAGAAAGAAATTATTGTGGCTATGATATTTAAACAATATATTATCTTCATACTAAAGATATAAGTCATTTCCACAACATTATATTATTAGAGTACTCTGTATTTGACTGTTTACTTACTGTTACTGATGAGTTTTATCCTTTTATATATATTTTTTTGTTATTCATTAGTGTTGTCTTCTTTAAGCATCAAGATTTCACTTGAGCATTTTTGTAAGACAAGTCTAGTGGTCATGAACTCCCTAAGGCTTTTTTGTGTCTTGGTACATTTTTATCTTTTCTTTATTTCTCAAAGACTGCTTTGCCACTCACAATATTCTTGGTTGGCAGTTATTGTCTTTCAGTACTTGGAATATGTCATCTTACTCTTTTCTGGCGTGTAAGATTTCCTCCATGAAATCCACTGCTAGTCTTATTGGAAGTCTCTTGTATATAACTTGCTTTTCTCTTGATATTTTCAGAATCCTCCATTTGTTCTTTATATTTGACAGTTTGATTGTAACATGCCTTGGTATAGTCTTGCTTGAATTAAATCTGATTGGAGACTTTTGACCTTTTTGTACCAGGATATATATATCTTTCCCTCAATTTGGAAAGTTTTTAGCTATTATTTCTTTAAATAAACTTTCTACACCTTTGTCTCTTTTTTTCTTCTTTAGCTCCTATGACTTGAATATTTGTTCTTTTGATCCTATCCCGTATGTCCCGTAAACTTTCTTCATTCCTTTCCAGTCTTCTTCCTATTTCTTCTCTGACTGCGTATTTTCTAATAACCTGTATATTTGAGTTTACAGAATTTTTTTGTTTTGCTTGATCAATTTGGTTGTGAATGCTTTCTGTTATAGTTTTCTTTTCATTCATTTTTCAGCTCCAGAATTTGATTTTTAAAAAAATTTCTCTGTTAAATTTCTCATTTTGTACACTTACTGTTTTTCTGATTTCATTAAATTATTTCTCTGTATTTTCTTGAAGCTGACTGAGCTTCCTTAAAACCATTAGTGTGAATTATTTGTCAGGCAGTTTATATATTTTCATTTCTTTGGGGTCAGCTATTGGGAGATTATTTTCTTTTGCTGGGGTATGTCTCCTTGTTTTTTTATGTTGCTTGTTGCTTTATGTTGGTGTCTGCACATTTGAAGAAGTAGGAAATTACTATAGTCTTTGTAGACTGGCTTCATTTGAGAAAGCCAGTCACTATTCAGCCTGTCCAGAGATTCTGGGCAGGCTGTTTGGCCTATTGGTAGGCTCTCTCCTATAATCCTTAGGCAGAGTCAGAAAGTGGGTGGGCCTGGTAGCTTGGTCCTCATGTTTGAGCTTGGAGCCTGGATCCACTGGGTAGATGTGTTGTTTTGGTCCATGGGAGTGAGCTTGGAGTCTGGGTTTGCATGGTAAGCCTGAAATCTGTATCCACTAGGGCTAGCCTGAAACCTGGATCCACAAGGGCTGACCTGGTTCTAGGGTGGGTTTAAGCCAGAATCTGCAGGGGCCAGACAGGTTCTGGGATGGGCCTGGTTCTTTGGTTCACTGGGACAGACCTGGGGCCTGAGTGTGCAGGGATGGGCCTGGGTCATGATTCTGTAGGGATGGACCTGGAATCTTAGTTTCTGAGGGCTGGCTTGGCACCAGAGTTTATTGGGATGAGCCTGGACCCTGGGTCTGTCAGTCAGGCCTGGACCCTGAGTCTCCTGGAATGTGGGACCACAGGGGTTAATATGGATATTGGGGTCCCAGTGGCCAGCCTGGGATCTGGGCCAGAGGTGTTGACTGGGAGGTTGGGTGGGTCTAAAGCATGGGATTGTGTTGGCTGACTTGGCTCTGAATCCTGGGTTATGCTTGGAGCCTGGGGCCAGATGGGCTGGCCTGTCATTGGATATGTCTGGAACCTATATTCACATGGGCCAGCATGGAGGCTGAGTCTGTGGGTGCTGGCCTGATGACTAGGGATTCTGGGGGCTCGCCTGGTTCCTGGGTAGGCCTGAAACCTGAAGTTGTCGGGCCAGCGTTGTGCTGTGAATAGTCTGGAGCACAAGGTCGCTGGGCCCTCCTGGCAATGTGGTGAGTCCAGAGACTGAGTCTGCTGGGCTGACTTTGGAACCTGGGACTGTGGGATCTTGCATTGTGCCAAGTTAAGCCTAGAGGTTCAGTCTATGGGTACTGGCGTGGAGTCTTGGGTCTTGGGAGCTGACCTGGAGCCGGGGGCTACAGAGCCTAGCCAGGAACCTTAGTCTTTAGGGGCTGGTCTGGCTCTGGGGTGGAGCTGAAGCTTAGGCTGCTGGGGTCAGTCTAGCACTAGGGTTGGTTTGGATGCTGTGGCTGCTGGGATCAGCATGGGGTGGGGTGGACCCAGGGACTAAATCTACTGGGCCAGTCTGGAACCTGGGGCTGTGAGATTTTCCTTGTACCAGGGTGGATTTGCAGGGTCAGTCCTGGGGTACTGGCTGGGAGTCTAGGGCTGAAGAGTCCTTCCTGGTCCTGCGTTTTACTGGGACTGACCTGGCATTGGGGTCTGAGTTAAGTCTAGTGCTCACCTTTCTTTCCTCCTCCCAAGTGGAGGGTCTCTCCAGGCTTTACTGTCTGGAGTTGGGGGAGGGGTGATGTGAGTATTTTAAAATCTGCAGCCTCGGACTGCAGAGTAAAACTGTCCTTTCTACATTCTGTGTTATGTCTTTTCCTATTTTGTGCTATATTTCACCTTGTTTGCTTAGCTCTTATGAAGGTATTTTTGTGCATGTTTGTGTTCAAATTGATTTTTCTGTGGAGGGACAAGGGCTTGAAAGTCCTAGTCTGCCATCTTACCGACATCAGACTCAGGGTTTTCTTTCATGTGTAATCTTGGTGTTAAAAAAACTGTTGTAATAAAAGCAAATGACATTTTAAAAAGCAAATTTGGGAGTAATATTTCTTATACTCAGACATACCTTCCTTTGAGCTCTTGTTTTGAATTTCTTTTTCTAAAAATTGTCATTCATTAATTATAAAAATCATTTTGAGTCATTCCCAACTATTTTCCCTTTTAATTATATTTTGTATTAATTCTTACTATTGAGGCTGCTTACCATAAAATAATTAAACGAACTGAAAGGAAGTGGTCACTTGAAAATTTTGTTGATGACAACTTGGGGCAGGAGTCAGCATACTAATGCCACCCACATATGTTTTCAAAGAAAAAACATTTGAAGCTATCATGCATTGCATCAGAAATTCATTTTTAAATGTGTTTGACTTCATTTTTCCTAAATCCTTATGTTTTTGTTTTTCTTTTGGGCATAGTATTAAAATATTTGAGGCATCATTGAGAAGTTTGCATTTAATCATAAACTTATTCCATATATTAAAATATATTCACTGTACATTTTTCTAAAATAATCCTTTGTCCAATTACATAATTGTTTCTGACTTATTTTGATGAAGTTTTTTAATCATATTTTTCTCCATTGTACAATATTTAAAAGTATCTGCTGATTTGCCCCTGTGTAAAAACTATGTTAGTTTCATCTATCTTTTAAATTAGCATGTCTGATTATAAAAGAAAGTATATAGATTTTTATTAAAGACACTTTGGGAAATAGAGACATATGTAAGGAGGGAAATAAAATCACCTATAGAATCAACACCTAGAAATAAAAAATACTGGTAATATATTCTATGTTTTTTTCTTCTTTTCTCTATGTGTTCTATAAGCATATGTTTTTCTTTAGAAAATTGGTATGGCCAGGCATGGTGGTTCACGCCTGTAATCCCAGCACTTTAGGAGGCCGAGGCGGGCGGCTCACCAGGTCCGGAAATCGAGACCATCCTGGCTAACACGGTGAAACCCCGTCTCTACTAAAAAAATACAAAAAATTACTCGGGCTTGGTGGCGGGTGCCTGTAGTCCCAGCTACTCGGGAGGCTGAGGCAGGAGAATGGCGTGAACCTGGGAGGCGGAGCTTGCAGGGAGCTGAGATCGCTCCACTGCACTCTAGCCTGGGCGACAGAGCGAGACTCCGTCTCAGAAAAAAGTAAAATCTTATGTCTACTTGTTTAAATCCCTTTTATTCAACATTCAGTTGTTGGTATGAGGATGAATGCTCTTCTGTTTTGAAGTTTGTTAGAGCCTTACATGTCCCTATAAAACAACTCTTGTGCATGTTCTCATCTAAAAATGTCTTTATTGTTGCTGGGTAATATTTTTAAAACCATAAATAGTATTCTTTTAAGTGAGTCAATTTTATTTAAAATTAAATATTAGCTCTCAAGTATTTAATCATCACTTTCTCAACTCATTCTTCAGAGATAATTATTGCTGAAAATTTAATGTGTATTCTCTTTAAAATTCCTAGGATTACTTCATTCTTAAGTAAAATATAGACCATTTCATTGCTTTTTTTTGAGACTGAGTCTCACTCTGTCACCCAGGCTGAAGTACAGTGGCATAATTTCAGCTCACTGTAACCT
The DNA here is from genome assembly GCF_003255815.1 of Theropithecus gelada. Taxonomy (NCBI): domain Eukaryota; kingdom Metazoa; phylum Chordata; class Mammalia; order Primates; family Cercopithecidae; genus Theropithecus; species Theropithecus gelada. The sequence continues at coordinate 39,637,183 of NC_037684.1, read as the reverse complement.
CCGTCTCCCAGATTCAAGTGATTCTCCTTCCTCAGCCTGCTGAGTAGCTGGGATTACAGGTGTGCGCCACCATGCCTGGCTATTTTTTGTATTTTTAGTAGAGACGCGGTTTCACCATGTTGCTCAGGCTGGTCTCAAGCTCCTGACCTTATGATCCGCCTGCCTTGGCCTCCCAAAGTGTTGGGATTATAGGCGTTAGCCACCGTGCCTGGCCTATTTCATTGCTTTTTGACTGACATATATATTCTGATGATTTTTTTCCATATCAGAAATATCACCCCATTCTTACTCATAATTGCGTAAATTTTATTTTACTGATATGTCACATTTTATTAAGCTATTGATGCATATAGGCCGTTTAGAGTATTCTTCTATAACAAATGGTATTTCAAGAATACCCCTGTCCATATCTTTGTGTATTATGTATCTTTTCTTGCAGAATAAATTATGTGAAATGGAATAGCTCAGTCATAGGGTGGCACATTTACATTTTAGATTGACATTGACAAGTTGTCCTTAAAATAAGGTTATGTCTGCGTAGGGCTGCAGGCATGGGAGTGCATGGAGTGTTGGCTAGTGGATATAGAGTTTCTTTTCAGGGTGATTAAAATGTTCTAAAATTAGATTGTGCTAATGGTTGTATAACTCTCTGATATATTAAAAACCTTTGATTTGTATTGTTTAAATGTTTGAATTTTATGATATATAAATTATATTTCAATAGAACTGTTAAAAAGGGTTATGTCTATTTAAGTAAACATTAATGGTACAGAGAGTCTCTTTTTCCATTTTGTTATCAATGCTGGAGCAATTTGCATGTTAAAGTATCACTTCTTTTTTATATGTCTTTCAAGTATTTTTCTCTGTAAATGTCTTTTGATTTGTGCTACTTTTTAGTGTAGAGAAGGTTTCTTCTATTTTTAACTTTTTAAAATTAATTTTGAATTTTTGTGAGTACACAGTAGGTGTATATATTTGTGGGTTACATGAGATATTTTGATACAGGCCTGCGATGCATAATAATCACATCAGGATAAATGGGGTATCCATCATCTGAGGCATTTATCCTTTGTGTTACAAACAATCTATACTCGTTTAGTTATTTTAAAATGTACAATTAAATTATTTTTTGACTATAGTCACCTTATTGTTCCAGCAAATTATAGGTCTTCTTCATTCTTTCTACTTTTTATACCCATTAACCATCCCAACTCCCCCGCTACCTTCCCACCATGCTTCCCAGCCCTTAATAACCATCATTCTATTCTCTACCTCCATGAGTTCAATTGTTTTTAATTTTTAGCGTCCACAAATAAATGAGAACATACGAAGTTTGTCTTTCTGTGCTTGGCTTATTTCACTGACTATAGTGACTTCCAGTTCTATCCACGTTGTTGCAAATGACAGGACCTCATTCTTTTTAATGGCTGAGTAGTACTCCATTGTGTATGTGTACCACATTTTCCTTATCCATTCATCTGCTGATGGATACTTAGCTTGCTTCTAAATCTTCACTATTGTTATTAGTGCTGCAATAAACATGGGAGTGCAAATATCTCTTCAATATACTGATTTTCTTTTTTTAGAGTATATACCTTGGAGTGGGAGTGGTGGATTGGTAGTTCTATTTTTATTTTCTTTTGAGGAACCTCCAAACTGTTTTTCATTGTGGTTGTATTAATTTACATTCCCACCAACCCAGTGTGCAAGGGTTCTCTTTTCCACATCATTGCCAGCATTTGTTATTACTTATCTTTTGGATAAAAGGCATTTTAACTGGACTGAAATGATATCTCATGGTAGTTTTGATTTGCATGAGAAGTTTTCTTTTAAATAGTTGCATCTGTCAGCCTTTTCTCTAGGCTTCTGGTTTTTGTATTATGCTTAGAAAAGCCTTTCACCTTCCAACATAACAAAAAATACCTCTTTTTTTGGTCTATTTAAAAATTTTATTTTTCTATTTAAATATTAGATCTCTTTCAGAGGTTTTGCTGTAAATACTGATAATAATCTTTGTTGGTCAGTTCTTTTTTTTGTTTTGTTTTGTTTTTGGAGATGGAGTCTCGCTCAGTCGCCCAGGCTGGAGTGTAGAGTGCAGTGGCGCGATCTCGGCTTGCTGCAACCTCCGCCTCCCAGGTTCAAGCAATTCTCCTCCCTTAGACTCCTGAGTAGCTGGGATTACAGCTGCTCGCTGCCACGCCCTGCTTTTTTTTTGTATTTTTAGTAGAGATGGATTTTCACTGTGTTGCCCAGGCTGGTTTCAAACTCCTGAGCTCAGGCAATTTGCCTGCCTTGGCCTCCCCAAGTGCTAGGATTACAGGCATGAGTCACCACGCCTGACCTCATTAGTCAGTTCTTAATGGTATAAAATAAAAATTTAGGAGTTTGAAATACTTATATTAAAGGATCCAGTAAGTCTGGAGATAATTAATTGATACCAATGTTGTACAGATTGTAGAGTTCATCTGTGTCATTGTATTAGTCCATTCTCATGCTGCTAATAAAGACATACCCAAGACCAGGTAATTTATAATGAAAAAGAGGTTTAATGGACTCATAGTTCCATATGGCTGGGAGGCCTCACAGTCATGGCAAAAGGCAAAAGAGGAGCAAAGGCACATCTTACATGGTGGTAGGTGAGAGAGCATGTGCAGGAAAACTGCCCTTTATAAAACCATTAGATCTCATGAGACTTACTATCATGAGAACAGCATGAGGAAAATCTGACCTGATGATTCAATTGCCTCTCACTGGGTCCCTCCCATGACACATGGGAATGATGGTAGCTACAGCTCAAGATGATATTTGGGTGAGGACACAGCCAAACCATATCAGTCATGAAGCATTTATTAAAGTATTTAATTTTGTTGAAGTTTTAGAGAGTCTTAAAATATTTAACTAGCCTTTAGAAATGGAGCTATTTAATAAACTACAACTTCCATTTTAGATTCATAATTGTTCAGAAGATACCTTAGATATTACATGAATAAAATATGTAAAATTACTAATTGAATTAATACAATTATTTAACCTAATTTACTAATTAATATTAATTTAATATTACTATTAATATCAAATTTTATTGGAGTTAAAGAATTATAGTGGTTTGTTTTGGTGGCTACAGATACACATATAAAAATTTTTTTTTTTTGAGACAGAGTCTTGCTCTGTCACCCAGGAATACAATGGCGCAGTCTTGGCTCACTGCAACCTCTGTCTCCTGGGTTCAAGTGATTCCTGTTCCTCAGCCTCCCAAGTAGCTAGGATTACAGGCACACGCCACCACGTCCGGCTAATTTTTGTATTTTTAGTAGACATAGGTTTCACCATGTTGGCCAGGCTGGTCTTGAACTCCTGGCCTGAGGTGATCCACCGCCTCAGCGTCCCAAAGTGCTAGGATTACAGGCATGAGCTGCCGCACCTGACCCACATATTAAATATTTTAAGATATTCTTAAAAATTTTTGATTTATTTTGGACATATTTCTCATATGTTATGCGAAAACATATGTTCAGTGACAGTGATCCTTTATTTTAACTTTAGCCTATCACTCACAAACATACTTGGACTTGCTTGCCTTTGTAATTGCTAACACATTTTCTCTGATATCGACATCACAGAATTGTGTGACAGTGAGCATCATCAAGCAGTGGGTCTTTCTTTATTTCTTTCTTTCTTTTTTTAGTAATCTGAAAAAAGACTTTTTGACATTATGACATTTGGAAAAGTGTTTTCACTGAAAATGAAAGAAGAGACAACACAACAAGAAGAGGTCAATTTTCAGAGCAACTGTCAGTTTTCAGAGAACAGATGGTAGAAATTGCTCCTTTGGTAAAAGGCAAAGGATTTATACAATCTGAAGAGAAACCAGAGTATAAAATTCCTCTTTTTGTGAAATAAAACAGAAAATTTCCTTTGAACTTTCTTTTCACCCATATTGAATGTTTCCATCTATTGCCTAAAAAGAGATGTTGCTTCTTTCTTACATGTCAAGTAGGCCTTTTTTTTTTTTTTTTTTTTTTCCCTGAGATGGAGTCTCATTCTGTTGCCCAGGCTGGAGTGCAGTGGCACGATCTTGTCTCACCACAACCTCCGCCTCCTGGGTCCGTGCCAGTCTCCTGCCTCAGCCTCCTGAGTAGCTGGGACTACAGACGCTCGCCACCATGCCCAGCTAATTTTTGTATTTTTAGTAGAGACTAGGTTTCACCATGTTGGCTAGGCTGGTCTTGAACTCCTGACCTTGTGATCCGCCTGCCTCGGCCTCCCAGAGTGCTGGGATTACAGGCGTGAGCCACCGTGCTTGGAATTAGGCCTTTTTTTTTTTTTTTTTTTGTATATGAGTCTGTTAGTCAAATGTATATTTTAAATAACTCTAGGATAAAGAAAGCCACAGTTATTAACATAATAAATGAGAGAACAGGTATAGATTTCTTATGAAACATAGCATTCAGATATGCATAATGTCACATAATTTGATAAATAGTTGTACAAAGGAATGCCATTGTAAATGCCACCCAGGCAAGAATTAGGTAATTGCCAATATCCTAAGAAGCCTCCTGTCTGACCATTTGTAATCATACTGTCTTTCCTAGAAGTAGCCACTATTCTGATTTTTCTGATGATAATTTTCACCTATTTGTTTTTTAATATTGATTTTAGCATTAATACCTGCATCTTTGAAAATTGAAATATTTTTATTTTACCAGATTTTGAACTTTGTATGAAGAAAACTAAACTTTTTGTTTATTTTTATTTTTTATTTTATTTTATTTTTTCTTTTATTATACTTTAAGTTCTGGGGTACATGTGCAGAACATGCAGGTTTGTTACATAGGTATACACGTGCCATGGTGGTTTGCTGTACTCATCAGCCCGTCATCTACATTAGGTGTTTCTCCTAATGCTATCCCTCCCCTAGCCCCCACCCCCCGACACGCCCCGGTGTGTGATGTTCCTCTCCCTGTGTCCATGTGTTCTCATTGTTCAACTCCCACTTATGAATAAGAACATGCAGTGTTTGGTTTTCTGTTCTTGTGTTAGTTTGCTGAGAATGATGGTTTCTAGCTTCATCCATGTCCCTGCAAAGGACATGAATTTATCCTTTTTTATGGCTGCATAGTTTTCCATGGTGTATATGTGCCACATTTTCTTTATCCAGTCTATCATTGATGGGCATTTGGGTTGGTTCTAAGTCTTTGCTATTGTGAACAGTGCTGCAATAAACGTATGTGTTCATGTGTCTTTATAGTAGAATGATTTATAATCCTTTGGGCATATACCCAGTAATGGGAATGCTGGGTCAAATAGTATTTCAGGTTCTAGATCCTTGAGTAATCGCCACACTGTCTTCCTTAATGGTTGAACTAATTTACACTTCCACCAACAGTGTAAAAGTGTTCCTATTTCTCCACATCCTCCCAGCATCTGTTCTTTTCTGACTTTTTAATGATTGCCATTATAACTGGTGTGAGGTTGTGTCTCTCTGTGGTTTTGATTTGCATTTCTCTAATGACCAGTGACGTTGAGCTTTTCTTCATATGTTTGTTGGCTGTATAAGTGTCTTCTTTTGAGAAGTGTCTGTTCATATCCTTCGCCCACTTTTTGATGGGGTCATTTGTGTTTTTTCTTGTAAATTTGTAAAATTGTTCCTTGTAGATTCTGGATATTAGCCCTTTGTCAGATGGATAGATTGCAAAAATTTTCTGCTATTCTGTAGGTGCCTGTTCACTCTCATGATAGTTTCTTTTGCTGGGCAGAAGCTCTTTAGTTTAATTAGATCCCATTTGTAAATTTTGGCTTTTGTTTCTATTGCTTTTGGTATTTTAGTCATGAAGTCTTTGCCCATGCCTATGTCTTGAGTGGTATTGCCTAGGTTTTCTTCTAGGGTTTTTATGGTTTTCGGTCTTACATTTAAGTCTTTAATCCATCTTGAGTTAATTTTTGTATGAGGTGTAAGGAAGGGGTCCAGTTTCATTTTTCTGCATATGGCTAGCCAGTTTCCCCAACACCATGTATTAAATAGGGAATCCTTTCCCCATTGTTTGTTTTTTTTGGGGGGGTTTGTCAAAGATCAGATGGTTGTAGATGTATGGGGTTATTTCTGAGGCCTCTGTTCTGTTCCATTGGTCTATCTACCTGTTTCGGTACCAGTAACATGCTATTCTGGTTACTAGCCTTGTAGTATAGTTTGAAGTCAGGTAGCATGATGCCTCCAGCTTTGTTCTTTTTGCTTAGGATTGTCTTGGCTATACGGGCTCTTTTTTGGTTCCATGTGAAATTTAAAGTAGTTTTTTTCTAATTCTGTGAAAAAAAGTCAATGGTAGCTTGATGGGGATAGCATTGAATCTATAAATTACTTTGGGCAGTATGGCTATTTTCATGATATTGATTCTTTCTATCCATGAGCTTGGAATGTTTTTTCATTCTGTTTGTGTCCACAGAGAACTAAACTTTTGATATTCTTTTATGTCTTGCTTCTTTTGCTCAATAGTATGTTAGAGGCATTCATCCATATTGTACCATATAATTGTAATAGGTTTGTTTGCACTGTTTTCTGTTTAATGAATATCACATTTCTTGCCTTTTTTTGATAAAGTTACTCTAATTTTTTGCCTTTACAAATAATAATTCTATGAATAACCTTATATGTGTATCCTGATATACATATGCAAGAATAGAAACGGGGTTTTACCATGTTGATCAGTTTGGTCTTGAACTACTGACCTCAAGTGATCCACCCACTTCAGCCTCCCACAGTGTTGGGATTATAGGCATGAGCCACAGTGCCCTGCAGCATTCCTTTTTTTTAGCAGCCTTGCCAGTATGTTAAGTATCATTATTATTTTTGTCCTTTCAGTAATAGCCATTCTTACTGGTGTGAAATTGCATCTCATTGTGGTTTTGATTTGCATTTCTCTGACGATTATTGATGTTTCACATGTTTGTTAGCCCCTCGTATGTCTCAGCAGAAATCCTACAAGCTAGAAGGGATTGGGGCCCTATCTTCAGCCTCCTCAAACAAAACAATTATCAGCCAAGAATTTCGTATCCAGTGAAACTAGCATCATATATGAAAGACAGATACAGTCTTTCTCAGACAAACAAATGTTGAGAGAATTCGCCACTACCAAGTCACCACTACAAGAACTTCTAAAAGGAGCTCTAAATCTTGAAACAAATCCTAGAAACATATCAAAACAGAATCTCTTTAAAGCATAAATCACACAGGACCTATAAAACAAAAATACAAGTTAAAAAACAAAAACAAAAACAAAAAACAAACACAAAGTATGCAGGCAACAAAGAGCATGATGAATGCAATGGTACCTCACATTTCAATACTAACATTGCATGTAAATAGCCTAAGTGCTCCACTTAAAAGATATAGAACTGCCTGGGCTCAGTGGCTCACGCCTGTAATCCCAGCACTTTGGGAGGCCGAGGCGGGTGGATCATGAGGTCAGGAGTTCAAGACCATCATGGCCAATCTGATGAAACCCCGTCTCTACTGAAAATACAAAAATTAGCTGGGCATGGTGGCGCACATCTGTAGTCCCAGCTACTTGGGAGGCTGAGGTAGGAGAATCGCTTGAACCCGGGAGGTGGAGGTTGCAGTGAGCTGAGATCATGTCACTGCACTTCAACATGGAAACAGAGTGAGACTCTGTCTCAAAAAAAAAAAAAAAAAAAAAAAAAAAGATACAAAACCACAGAATAGAACAGAATAGAGGAACCAAAAATAAACCCAAATACTTACAGCCCACTAATCTTCAACAAAGCAAACAAAAACATAAAATGGGGAAAGGACACCCTTTTCAACAAATGGTCCTGTGATAATTGACTCGCCACATGTGGGAGAATGAAACTGGAACCTCATCTCTCACCTTATATGAAAATCAACGAAGATGGATTAAGGACTTAATCTAAGACCTGAAACTATAAAAATTCTAGAAGATAACATTGGAAAACCCCTTCTAGATGTTGGCTTAGGCAAGGATTTCGTGACCAAGAACCTCAAAAACAAAGATAAATAGTTGGGACTTCATTAAACTAAAGAGCTTTTGCACGGTAAAAGGGAACAGTCAGCAGAGTAAACAGCTCACAGAGTGGGAGAAAGTCTTCGTAATCTATACATTGACGACAGTGTGCCTAGGTGATGATCCTTTTGCAATTAATTTCCCAAGTGTTCTTTGTGCTTCTTGTATTTGGATGTCCATGTCTCTAGAAAGGCCAGGGAAGTTTTCCTTGATTATTCCCCCAAATATATGTTTTCCACACGTTTAGATTTCTCTTCTTCCTCAGGAACACCGATTATTCTTAGATTTGGTTGTTTAACATAATCCCAGGCTTCTTGGAGCCTTTGTTCATATTTTCTTCTTCTTTTTTCTTTGTCTTTGTTGTATTGGGTTAATTCGAAGACCTTGTCTTCAAGCTCTGAATTTCTTTCTTCTTTTTGTTCAATTCTATTCTATTGCTGAGACTTTGCAGAGCATTTTGCATTTCTCTAAGTGTGTCCAATGTTTCCTGAAGTTTTGATTGTGTTTTCTTTATGCTATCTATTTCCTTGAATATTTCTCCCTTCACTTCTTTTATCGCTTTTTTGGATTTCCTTGCATTGGGCTTCGCCTTTCTCTGATGCCTCCCTGATTAGCTTAGTAACTAACCTCCTGAATTCTTTTTCAGGTAAATCAGGGATTTCTTCTTAGTTTGGATCCATTGCTGGTGAGCTAGTGTGATTTTTTGGGGGATTAAAGAGCCTTGTTTTGTCATATTATCAGAGTCGATTTTCTGGTTCCTTCTCATTTGGGTAGGTGCTGTCTGAGAAAGGTCTAGGACTGAATGCTGTTGTTCAGATTCTTTTGTCCCATGGGGTATTCCCTTGGTGTAGTACTCTCCACCTTTTCCTACGGATGTGGCTTCCTGTGAGCCGAGCTGCAGTGATGGTCATCTCTCTTCTGGGTCTAGCCACCCAGCGAGTCTACCTGGCTCTGGGCTGGTACTAGGGGTTGTCTGCACAGAGTCCTGTGATGTGAACTATGGGTGGCTCAGCCATGGATACCGGCACCTGTTCTGGTAGAGGTGGCACAAGGGTGAAATGGACTCTGTGAGAGTTCTTAGCTTTAGTGGTTTACAGTTCTATTTTGTGCTGGTTGGCCTCCTGCCGGAGGGCGGCACTTTCCAGAGAGCATCAGCTGTGGTACTATGGCGAGAAACCAGTGGCGGACAGGGCCCTAGAACTCCCAAGAGTATGTGCCCTTTGTCTTCAGCTGCCAGGGTGGATAGGGAAGGCCCAGCAGGTGGGGGCAGGGCTAAGTGTGTCTGAGCTCAGACTCTCCTTGGGCAGCTCTTACTGCGGCTGCTGTGGGCTAAAATTATGCATCGTTACCATATCAAAGTCAGTTTTTAGTGTCAATATTGTGCCACTTATACTGGACTTTTCCCATTTTCTAATTTCCACCTCATAAATCTAATAACTTTAAAACAGTAAAATCTAATTTAACCCTACAATCATTTGTGCTATTGTCATAATTCTAAATACCTGATGAAACCTAACTTTCAAGGTTGTTGTGTTGTCTTTAAACAGTTGTGTTTTGGGGAATTATGAGAAGATAAAAATGGCTTTTATGTATCTCTGCTTACGTACTATTTCTAGTACTTCCCTTCATTTCAGAGTTTCTAAGTTTTCATCTTTAAGAATACCTTTTATTATTTGTTTTAGTGCAGTTCTACTGGTGATATGTCATCTGAATTTTATCTGAATTTTTCTTTTAGCACTTCTAAGATATTATTCCTTTGTCCTCCGGTTTCTATTGTTTCTGCTGGAGAGCTTGTTGTTTCTCTGAATGTAATGCCTCTTTTGCTCTGACTGCTTTTAAAATTTTCCTTTTTCTTTTTTTTTCTTTTTTAGACAGAGCCTCACTCTGTCACCAGGCTTGAGTGCAGTGGCGCGATCTTGGCTCACTGCAACCTCCGCCTCCTAGGTTCAAGTGATTCCCCTGCCTCAGTCTCCCAAGTAGCGGGGACTACAGGCACATGCCACCACACCCAGTTAATTTTTATATTTTTAGTAGAGGCGGGGGTTTCACCATGTTGGCCAGGATGGTCTTGAACTCCTGACCTCATGATCTGCTAACCTTGGCCTCCCAAAGTGCTGGGATTACAGGCGTGAGCCACCACACCTGGCCAAGATTTTTCTTTTTGTTTTTGGTTTTCAACAGTTTGTGATGTTTCTAGGTGCTGTTTTCTTGCATTTATCCTGCATAGAGTTCATTGAGCATCTCGTTCTCTAACTCAGTATTTTTCTGTTTTATCAAACCTGGGAAATTTTTGGCCATTATTTCTTTAAATAGTCTTTCCCTATTCTTACTTGCTTCTGTAGGAACCCCAATTCCATGTATATTAGACTCTTGGATTTTGTTTCACAGTTTCCAAAAGTGTTACTGATTTTTAAAAATAAATTCTTCAATCTTTTTTCTCTCAGAGAATTTCTGTAGTTCTGTCATCAAATTTATAGACTCCTTTATCTGCTCTCTCTAATCTGTTAAGCTCATCTAGTGAATTTTTGTTCCTTTGAATTATTGCACTTTTCAATTCTGGAATTTTCATTTGTTTCAATTTTATAATTTCCATTTATCTGCTGAGATCCCCTATCCGTTCTCTCATTGAAATAATATTTTCCTTTAATTTTTAAATATGTTTTCCTTTAGTTCTTTGAAAGTATTTATGTGAACTTCTTTAAACTCTTGTGTGCTGAAGTAGGGTCATCTTGGGCCTTATTATTTAATTTATTTATATTGATTTTGCCTATGGACAAAATTTTCTTTTCTTTTTTATTTTTTTTGGCGCATCTTTATTACTTTCTAGACAATGGACCTTGCGGTTGTTACCTTGTAGGGACTCTGGATTCTGTTATTTTTTTCCATAGAATATTTTTGTTGTTGTTGTTCTTATAGGCTGTTCAATTAGTAGTTAATCACCTTTAAGTTGTGTAGACTTGGTTTTTACATTCTGTTAAGGCAAATACATAGAAAGCCAAAGATATTATCCAACCCCATGGGACCTGTGTTACAAACTAGCTTTCTGAGGCTTGCTTTCAGTCCTTGGAGGCAAGTTTAGAGTAGTCCTGAGGTGTGGCCTTTATGTTGTTTCAGCTGAATTGCCAGGTATTTGCAAGTTAAGAAGCTGTCTCCACCTGGCTGGGCAGGTCTTTGGAGCCTCCAGCACTTTAACCTGTAGCAGCTGTTACATTTTCTACTTTGTAGCAGTAATGTTTTGTTATTCACCTAGGGCGCACACATCCCAGCCTTTAGCCTGTGGTTGAGGAGTGACAGGGAAATCTTCTGGGCAGCTTATATCTCTCTAGTGCCCTGCATTTAAGATTCTTTAACTGCCCTGAACTCTGACCTCTGCCTTCTCAGCTCAGGAGGCCTGTGGTGCTCTACGTGGACTCCAGTTGTTGTACCCAGGCAGAAAGCTGGGACTATCGTGGGCTTCAGTTTGTGAGGATCACAGTACTGCATTGCCTGTTGTCCAGTCCTTGAGAACGGTTATCTCATGTATTTTATCCCATTTTATGGTTAACAGTGGGAGGTTAGTGTGGTACCCTACTTCATTATAGCCTGAAGTAGATCTGCAAGCCTAATTTTTACATCTTAAATTTGAAATTGATAATGTATATTCTGATCTCAGAAAAAGAAAACTTAAATGTTTTTTGAAGTCAGGTTTCCTTGGAGGTCAAACTAATTAGAAATGTTTTTCAATTTCAGTCTATATAGATGAACACATAGGTACGTATCTATATTTATATCTACATCTATATCTAAATCTGTATCCTTATATTGTCTTTATATACTATAGTAATAAGATTGTTTCCATATTCTAATCCTGATGTTTTATCAGGCATCATACCCTAGTTGTCCATAATACATTTAGGATTTCTATCCTAGAGTACAGGGTGGAAATATAGAGCTATTCTGTAGCATCAAGGTAAGAGTTTCCAGAGATGAGATACTCTTACCTTTTTAAAAGGATGGCAGTTGGTGCTCACTATCTTAACCAAGTTACTGAGTTGTACATTGGAGATACTGGGCCAAACTAGCCTCCTTCGGATACGATGCAATGAAAAAGGACACAGTATCACTTTAGTGTCATTCTTGCCAAAGTCTCATAAATTTAGTCATGAGGGAAACATCAGACAAATCCAAATGGAGAGACATTTAATAATGATCTGTACTCTTAAAAAATGTCAAGGTCACTAAACACAAAGAAAGGCTGTTCCAGATTAAAGGAGAAATAAATAGTTGATGTGACAACTAAAAGCAATGCGTGATTCCGGGTTGGATCCTGGATTGAGAAAAATAATAGCTATAAATGACATTACTGTGATAATTTGTAAAACTTGAGTATAAACTGTGCAGTAGATAATATTGTGTTAATATTACATTTCCTCAATTTGATAACTGCACTTTGGTTATCAAAGACAGTGTTCTTGTTCTAAGGAAATATATATTGAAGTTTTTAGGGATAAAGAGGCATGATGCTTCTAATTTACAAATGATTGAGGAAGTAATATGCGTGTATTTATATATATATTTGTAGAGGTAGATACAGACATAAAATGACAAAGCATATAGGGCAAAATATAAAAAAATTGGTAAATCCGGGTAAAGAAAGGGTATATGGGAGTTCCTTGTGCTATTATTGCAACTTTTCTGTAAGTTTAGTATTATACCAAGGCAAAAAGTTATAGCCAGAAGAAGAGAATTTAGAGAAATATCTTTGGTTGTAAGAACAGAGATCCATCAAGCTACATAAAATAAAAAGAGACACAAAAATCCTTTTGAGTTCAACTAACCCTGGTGCCATTGAGATCACTGGAGCCTGAGTTTACTTCCCTCATATCCAGATGCTATGTGGTTTCTAATCTTTGCTTTTTTTGTGTATTTGCTCTACTTTTTTCTATATACTGGATTTGCCTGCTTTTCTCTTGGTTGCTGCACTTTAGAACTTGGGTTTGCTCCCCCAAATAGCTAACTTGGTGTGTTACTTTAGATTCTTGGGAGAGAATCTGAATGATTGTTTGCTAGCTAATGGATTGCTTAAGCATGTCTCAGGTATTTATTCCTAACTTGCTCAATAAATAATGAGGTGGGGCCGGTGAGAGGTGTTGGGTTGGGGTTATGGTAGCACACTCACATGATATTTAGGGCTTACCTTCAGAAGCTGAGGTATGACAAGTTCTCTAGAAGGTGTTATGGAAAGATCTGGCAATGAATCATGTCTCTTAGACCTGGCCAGCTTTGTCATCTTGTCTTTTGGCTTTAGTTCCCTTTTAATAGATCCCAAAAATGCTTCTGTGAAGGATCTTTGCGTGGAATTTGGTTGTCCAGCCTCCTTTCTGCAAAAAGGAAGAAGAAATATTGTGTGATTTAGAGGCAAGGGAATTGAATTTTTTTTTTTTTTTGCATAGTGAATAGATAACTGTCTCTTTCTCCACCATTCATAACATTCAAGTCATGAATTTGTTTTATGTTAACTTTTGTTTGTGAACTATAAAATCTCAGTTTGATATGTTAATATGATATGCATGTTTATCTTGCTAAATTTATATTATTTTGTATTTGAAACAGTAATTGAAAATATAAGATGTGTTTCAAAAATTTTCAAGGAAACATTTTGAAGGTACATTAATAATATTAAAATTTTTTTCCTAAATGTTGTTGATTGATATTTTTGCATACTTACTTTGTGCCACACACTGTCCTGGGCATGGTCATTTAAATTATTTTATTGAATGTAATTTTCACAATCCATTGAGGTAAAGATACTTTTTCTTAATTAGCAGAAGAGGAACTAGAGTGTCAAAGGATCACTTGCTCAAAATCGCAACAGTGAATATATGGTGGGATTGGAATTAGAGCTGGAAAAGAGGTCTGCCAGACTTCAATGTATAATACTGTCTTAAATTATGAGAAATCATGTGGCCAAATACTTTCACATTTGAGATAATCAATTTCATGTTGCTCTTCTTGAAACCTGTCACTACTGCTCTTTTAATTCTAGGATACACTTCTTATTATTAACAAGATTGGTTACATTTTTGGCTTTGCTCAGAGCACCGTTGCATGTGGTGTTGGTTTGGAGAGGATAGAAGTTAAGGAATGCTTGAAAGGAGATAAAGTTACTCCCTTGAGGGAGCTGGGGTCTGTGATTCTGGGAGAGAGAGCTGGAAAACTGTCAAAAGATACGCACTTACCAGTAATTTGCCATTTTCATGGATATTCATTCTCAAGTCATATTTACATATGTAGGTTAATTAGAGTATTTTAAAATGAGCAAATAGACCAAAGAAAAAAAATAAAAGGTTGGAAGAGACTTACTGAAATGAAAAATAATGAAGAGCAAAATACTGTGTGGATTTAAATGTAAAAGCAAAATGTCACTTTAAAATGCCTTTTTCTTTTGTGCAGGAGAGAATGGGGAGAGTAGTGAATCTGTACTTAGTATTGTCTGTTTTGCCTATTAGGTGAAAGTTATTTTAAAGACTTTTAATGAGCTTGAAAGTAATTAGAGGACTGAAGTAAACATATTGGTATATGTAATGTGATTGCTAGAATCTGTGACTACAAGGTAAAGGTGGAAAATGATAACTGTCCTCTTTTAGGGAATTATTTTAATTTAATTGTGTATTTTTTGCCAAAGGGAAGGTAAATTAACACACCTTTGAAATATTTTTCTTGAAGTTGGACATGAAAACAAAAATGATGGAAGCTAAATTTCATGAAGAAAAGCTTAGGCTGCAACAGAAACATGATGCTGATGTTCAGAAGGTAGGATATATATCTTTTATTATTTTAATTATATTGAATACTAAAAATATTCTAGGTCTTATGATGATCCATCCAGTTATCCATCCATCCATCCATCCATCCATCCTGCATCCATCCATCCATCCATCCTTCCGTCAATCCATCCACTTATTTATGTACTTTATAACATTCTGTTATAAAATGGAATATGCTAAACTAATATCCCAGCAAAAGTTGATTTTTTAACTTTATTAGCTAAACATATGTGTTTATTTAAAACCTTATATTTACATTACCTTTTAGTTCTTCTTAACTATTGCATTTAGGCTGACCTTCTTATAATCTTTTATCTGCATTCTATCATTACCTTTCATGAAAGTTGAAATAAGACATCAGTGGTAAATACTAGGATTTGTTTCATTGTAATATTCTTTTGGTTTTCTGGTAATTAAATTTCCTTTTTAATTAAAAAGGAACTCTTGGACTTGCATGCATTTTAATGCTGGCACTGACAATAAAGGCTTGTTTTTTAGGTAGCTCATTGGGATTGATGCTTTCTAATCTTTCAGCCTGTATTTTCAAATAAAATTCTTTTTTCTTAGCTGGCACAGCAAATATCTTTAATTATGGTTATCCTACATGGGATTTGGGTTGTTACTATATTTTAGTAATGATTAAAACATTTAGTGATAATAATGTATGTATGTGTTTTTTTGAAATACATGAAGGTTGATCCAAATGGAAACTTTGCATTTACTGTTTCGAAGCTAAGACTATGATTCTGCTTCCCAAAACTGAGTACTAGAGACAGAGGCAGGTAGTTGCAGTAGTTATAACATCAGGATTATGTATCCAAGCTTTTTAAAAAGGTTAATATATATATTAATATTTAGTAAAATACATATTTGGCTCATCCTTCAAAGCAATAAGGAGGAAACCACTGATTGGATATTAGAGAAAAAAAACTGAACTCTCTTTTTCCAGTTTCCTCTCACCCATTCAGATATTACAGGCAAATTTTTTTTGCTCTTACTAGAGTTTTACTTTAGTTTACATTGTTTAGATAATAAGTTCTCTATCATAAGTATGTTAGAGAATCAGTAATATAATTTCAATATAACATGTACAATTGAAATAGAGTCTATTGATGTATAAGATAAATGAATATAAAAATTTATTTGGAAAAATTATGGGGATGGAATTTGAAATAGGTTTCTTGGTATGTCTGTTACAAAGATTTATTCTAAGTAGCATATTTAATAATAAAATTCTTTCCAGAAATTTCTCTTTAAAATAAATCCTGAAATTTATTTGCAGAAGACAATGCAACTAGTTTGAAGTACCAGGTAAAATATAAATAAAATCCTTGACTTTATGCTAGATTTGAAAAGTATATTCATCAGTTTATTGCTTGTCTGGCATTTTCTAAGCATCAGGAACTGGCGAGGTGTAAAATTTGGAGTGTTTTACCTATTAGTATACATTCTTTTTCTTTTTTACTTCTTTATGGATATTATTATCCAGAGGTGGGATCTTGCTATGTTGCCCAAGCCGGAAGAGGACAGTGGCTATTCACAGGCATGATCGTGGCTCACTTCAGCCTCGAATTCTTGGGCTCAAGCGATCTGTAAGCCTCCTGAGTAGCTGACTATAGGCATGTACTACTGTACCCCGTTCTTTTTTTTTGTTGTTGTTGTTAAGCTGACTTTTGGGTGTATGGAAAATATGACCCAACCATAAGAAAAGTAGATATTCCTTTTTCCCCTTGATTAGCATTTTCTCTTACTTGCTATCTTTTTTACATTTTGGTTATTTCTGTAGTTTTTGTGAGTATAAAGTATTTTGAAGTATAAAATCACAATTAAATTTTATTAAATGATTACATCTAAAACTTCTGACATAATATAAATTCACAATAGATTTTAATGCAATTTTTGACATATTTTGAGCTGATTTTTCTGATTCACAGTAGCAGAGCTAGATATAAAAGAGGCCGATTACATGTCATCTCTTCATATATCTGGGAATTCTTTTACTGTGCACTATGAGGATAGAAGGGTGCTTGTAGGCGGATCCAGGGACGTGCCCAGCTGAAGAATGTTCTATTCCAGTGCAGTGTGATAAATTATACTCTCCCCACCTGGCAAATTTCTGATGGCTTCTCTCTGCCATTTTATGACAGCTTAATTTCTGAATTATATTTTAGGAAATCACCTAAATTATTATTTATACTGTCCTTAACAAAATTATTGTATGAAAATCTCCAACAGATAACGTATTTCTTTCAGATAACCAATTATTCTTATATATTTAATAATTTTCTTAATGCACTATAATATAATTTTTACAGTTTGGGGGAAACCATTTATTAGATTAGCTGAGGTAGACTTACAAAAATATTATGCTCATTGAAAAGTTATATGATTGGTTCTTTACGAGTTTCTATTAATATCTACCTGCTAATTCACCATTCACTTATTATCTGCTGGCATTTGCTAGCAGATAAACAACAGTAGATATCATAAGTGTAAGAAAAATATGTGAAGAGAAATATTAGACACATACAATTTCACCTATTTTTATGCTAATCTGAGAAAAAGAATCCCTAACTCCCTTTCAGGACAAAACACTTCTCCCTAATTTACAAAACACTGACATTTGAGAATCAATTTAAAAAGTCACTTAAATCACTACAATGCCAATTTGTGGCAATATTCACTAGTCAAAAGGAGGGAAATCTCACAATTTCAGGCAACTTGGAAGCTTCCAAGTGTGGCAGATCTTATAGATTTTACCTCCTAGCTGCTGCAAGAGCAAAATGTGAACTTCTGACTAGGCTAGAATTATTAACATGGACATGCACAAAAACACACACATCTAACTGAAACAGCAGAAAGTAAAACCATGGATAAGAGATACTACTTTATGTGTGTGTGTGTGTGCGTATATATATAATTTCACAGTGTAGTCATATTTGCTACAATCACTTTTTCTATTTATGTTTTAGAATTAAATATATCAGGATTCAAAAAATTGTCCTATATGTAAAGTAATACAGTATACTGAAACATTTTAAATTTATTTGCAGATTTTAGAAAGAAAGAATAATGAAATAGAGGAACTGAAAACTTTATACAGGAGTAAACAACATGAAACTGAAGAGACTATTAGAAAGCTTGAAAAGAAAGGTGATGTTGTGTTGTTACATACATCTTTTAATAACATTTCCATTTTATTTTAGTGATGTGGAGAATAAAATTTTATTTCTGACCTTTTATAGTATGAGGTAGGAATGTTTATGTGGGCTTTCATCAATGTATAAATTTATGTAGGCTTCCATATGAAGGGACAAAAACTGTTTGTGTGTGTGTCTCTGTGTGTTTGTGTAGTGACAGTGATGGGGTAGTAGTGGTGGTTGGTTTAGATACGGAGTTGGAAGAGTGTGTTGCTTTCACTCCCTCTTCTTAACTCTAGCCTCACTGGGATACAGCTGCCATAGAGTATTGAGGGCAGTCATAGAATTAGGACTTATAGGCGTTCATGAGGAAGTCAAAGGAAATTATTCTTCTTTATCTAGTAAAATTCATTACGTTAAGTATCTACTTTTATGTCTGATAGTATATGCTGGTATTGTGATTGACAGAACAATTAAAAAGTATTTCCTATTTGCACTTTTATTAAGAAGAAAAAGAAAGCATGTAATCAAGTATTAAGTTGACTATGGACAGATGGAAAGCCCGGCATGAGGAGGTAATTGCTTGAGCTAACTCTGACCCTAGTTGACTATGACTATGGGTTGAAATATCTACATCAATAGGTGGTCATGAGAGAGAGTGTTGAAAATATTGTTTCAGGAAAGGAACTTTTGTAAAATCTTGTGAAGTTTTAAAGTCTTGGTTAGTTGGAGAGAAGAGTTGCAGGTACTGGGATGAGAATGCTGAAATAGGTAAGTTGTAGGAAGGGTACTTCTCAAGCATCATTCCCCTCCAAGGAGTCCTCTATTGCTTTGAGGAAACCTTTCACCATTATTCTAAGGGAAGTAATGCGGTAAAAGAAAGAGAAAAATAACACCATATTTAGCTAGAGTGGATACCCTATGCATTAAGAGAGAGATTTTAAAATATTAAGAAAGTTGACTTGGGGCTAGATTAAGTATGACTTTGAATTTTAGATTTAGAAGCTTGAACTTTGTCCTGTAGATGCTGGATGTAAAGAGCCAGGGAAGGATTTTGAGATGTGAGTTTTAGGACCTCATGTTTTGGGAGGAGTAGCCTGGTAATGGAGGGTGTGTTGAACAGAGTAGGCCAGTTCCAAGTCTGTTAGGCAGAGGCAGAATGGAGTGAGGGAGAGAGCATTCTACTTATTAGAAAACATAGGCTCTAATCTCAGCTCTGTTATCAGTGTCCAATATATGATAGCAAGTCATTTCTGGGCCTTGGTTTACTCATTATAAAATGGTGAGATCAGAATAAATAATATGTAAAGTCCCTGCCAACTCAGAGATGTTCTGCTTCTGTGCTGCTGTAATTTTGCATGTTAAGGTGAGAAGGATTTCTGAATGATGGCACAGGGAGTAGTTAGAATGGAACCGAAGAAGAAATTTTGAAGAGTGAATCGTGATTTAGTGAATGAGAAGATCTAGGCAATGAATAAGAGAAAAGGAGAAGGGAAGGTTTTCATTTAGGATTTTCTGTATGGAACTTACTGGCTCTCCCCCAATTCACCAAACCTGAGTATATTTGAATGAATGATAATGCCTTTGACAAGTTAGGACAGCAATTACATAGATAAGTTAACCAATGAAATAAATACTTTTAGATTCATTTCCACCCTTAAATGTTGGTAAAAGCAATTATAAATTCGTTTAGGTTTTTCTCCAAATATTATCCGTGGCTAGAAAAATATTTTAAATTATTTCCAGGTTTTCTTTACCCTGATTCAAAATAGGCAATTCAAACATGCCTAAGGTTTAAAAATGACGAGGTTTTAAAAATAATGTTTCTAAAGGCATTTTGAATTGCAACCAGATCTTAGTTTAATTTTGGAAGTGTAAAGTAAAATATATTGTAGATGATAAAGACTCACTTTAGGTTAACTTGGATTCATCTTGTCTCCTTCATTGTTGCGTAGTTGAGGTATAAGAGTGAAAACAATTTTTAGGGAAATATTTACAAAAATTTTGCTATCTTGAAGTAAAGGAATAAAAACGTATTTAGTAAACTATGATAATATTATATTCAATTAAAAATGGAGCTGAATTTATTTTACTATCCAGAAGACATGACTATATTAACACATTTTCACTTAAATCAGTGACTGTTTAAATAATTATAGTAAAGAAGATAGAAACATAAATGATTTATAAGGCAAATATTTTATCTAATTTAAAACCTATTTCATTTTAGTAACATAAACTTCGAAAATGATTTAAAAGTATCTAGCAGTAACAATATATTGAAATGAGGGGTTCCTTTATTTATTCATTCAGTATGCATCTTTTTGAGCATTTGCCTGTGTGGCACTGTTATGCCCTGTGGATAAAAAGTTGAAATCTCTTTCTCTTCTGTGAACATAGTCTCATTAAAGAGGAAACGGGCAAGTAAATCACTATAATGTTAATAAGTGATTTAATTGAGAAATACTTGAGGTTTCATGGGAATAAAGAGGAATTTCTTTCTGTCCCTGTAAGGGGAGAAATCTGGTTGAGTAAATCATGATTTAGTGATTCTTTATGACTGGTTCATAAAGAAGGTGTGATTTTTGAGTTGAGAGTCTAAGGATGAGTAGGAGTTTTTCAATAAGGGAGGGAAGGGCATTCTAGGTAGATAGACAAGCATATTTAGGCAGTGCTATGAGAAAGAATATGAACTCAGGAATCTGCAGATAGGTTGGTGTGTTTATAATACTGGTTTAAAACATGCAAATGAGAAGAGATATGGCCAGAATCACGAGGAACTGTTGTCCTTGTCAGAGGCTTTGACCTGTATTTATTTTTTAGATGAGGAGAGCTGTGGAACGTTTGTAAGCCTGGGCGTAACTACCAGATTTGCACCAATGAAAGGCCTCTTTATTTATTTAAATTTTAAAAATTTCAATAGCTTTTGGGGTACAAGTGCTTTTGGTTACATGGATTCATTGTACAGTGGTGAAGTCTGAGACTTTAGTGTACCCATCACCCAAGTAGTGTACATTGTATCCAATATGTACCTTTTAGCTCACACCCCCTTTTCCACTCCCTGCTTCTGAATCTCCAAAGTCCATTATACAATTCTGTATGCTTTTGCATACCCATAGCTCAGCTTCCACTTATAAGCGAAAACATACGGTATTTGGTTTTCCATTCCCGAGTTACTTCACTTAGAATAATGGTGAAAGGTTTCCTCAAAGCAACAGAGAACTCCTTGGAGGGGAATGATGCTTGAGGCCAATACACTGTTAAAATTGTCTAGGGAGCCAGTAATGATGAATTTAACCAAGCCAGTCTGTGGTAGTAGAAATCGAGAAAAAGAGCAAGGAATAAAAGATACTTTAGGAGAAAGCATTGAGAAGACTTGGTGAAAAATTGAATTATCTACTAATTGGTGCACTAAATTTTATATAATCAAACTCTATGTATCTAGAATTGGTTTAAGTATGTTTTCATCATTTTCGACAGTTCAGACACTGATACGTGACTGTCAAGTTATCAGAGAGACTAAAGAAGACCAGATTGCAGAACTAAAAAAGATATGTGAACAAAGCACAGAATCTCTAAATAATGACTGGGAAAAAAAGGTAAGCTACATAAAATAGTAATGGAAAATATAAAAGTTTATGCTTCCAAGTAACATATTTAATTATAGTAGATTTCACAGAATATACAGAAAAGTATAAAAAATAACTAAAATTCTAGGCTGTTTAGAAATAGCTACTGTTCATGTTTTGGTATATTTTCTTCTGGAAGTCTATGGTCTATAAAATAGTTTTTATTTAGAAAATATTCTTTTGACTAGCTCTTGAATTTAATTAATGTTCTAGATTTCTTATCATAGCCAACAGATTTTAAACAAAATTAGTTAAACAACACTAAAATAATTTTTGTTAATTAAGCCATTTTAATTTTGAATTTGGGCCATTGAAGCATTTCTTTCCTGAAATTTTGGATAATATAATATGGACTAGAATTTATTATATAAACTTACTTTATTTTTGATTGACATGTAGTGATTTTACATATTTTTAGGGTACAGTGTGATATTTCAATACATAGATACATTATATACTGGTAAAACCAAAGTAATCAGCATTTCTCTCACCTCAAACATTTATCAGTTCTTTTTGGTGAGGATATTCAAATTCCTCTCTTCTAACTTTTTGAAATATGTAATACATTATTATAAACTATAAGCACTCTACTGTGCATTAGAAAACCGTAATTTATTTCTCCTATATTACTGTATTAGTCCATATTCATACAGTTATAAAGAACTGACTGAGACTGGGTAATTTACAAAGGAAAGAGCTTTAATTGACTCACGGTTCAGCATGGCTGGGGAGGCCTCAGGAAACTTACAGTCATGGCAGAAGGTGAAGGGGAAGCAAGCCATCTTCTTCACAAGGCGGCAAGGAGAACGAACACAGGAGGAACTGCCACACATGTTAAAACCATCAGATCTCATGAGAACTCACCCACTATCATGAGAGCAGCATGGGGGAACTGACCCCATGATTCAGTTCCTTCCACCTGGTCTCTCCTTTGACACATAGGGATTATGGGGACATCTACAATTCAAGATGAGATTTTGGGTGGGGACACAGCCAAACCCTGTCAATAACTGTAACATCATACCTCCTCTTTAACTTCTCTCTATTGCCTTTCCTTCCTCTCCTCCCCTACTTCTTGTAATCGGTATCTGATCTCTACTCCTATGAGCTCAACTTTTAAAATTCCATCAGTGTGATTATGTATTTGCTTTTCTGTTCCCAGTTTATTCTACTAAACACAATGTCCTTCTAAGTTTGTCCATGTTGTTGCAAATGGCAGGATTTCTTTTTTTTTTTTTTTTTTTGAGACGGAGTCTCGCTCTGTCGCCCAGGCTGGAGTGCAGTGGCGCGATCTCGGCTCACTGCAAGCTCCGCCTCCCGGGTTCACGCCATTCTCCTGCCTCAGCCTCCCGAGTAGCTGGGACTACAGGCGCCCACAACCGCGCCCGGCTAATTTTTTGTATTTTTAGTAGAGACGGGGTTTCACCGTGGTCTCGATCTCCTGACCTTGTGATCCGCCCGCCTCGGCCTCCCAAAGTGCTGGGATTACAGGCGTGAGCCACCGCGCCCGGCTCAAATGGCAGGATTTCTTTCTTTGTTGTAGCTGAATAGTATTCAAATGTGTGTGTGTATGTGTGTGCGTATCTATCACATTTTCTTTATCCATTCATCCTTTGATGAGCACTTACGTTGATTTCATATCTTGATTATTGTGAATAATACTGCAGTAAACATGGGAATGCAGATATCTCTGACATATTGATTTTATTTTCTTCAGATATATATCTAGTAGGGGGATTGTTGGATCATATGGTAGTTCTATTTTTAATTTTTTGAGGAACCACACTGTTTCCCTAGTGGCTGTACTAATTCATATTCCTTCTAGCAGTATATAAGGGTTCTCTTTTCTCTACATCCTCACCAACACTTGTTATCTTTTGACTTTTTAATAATAATCATTCTAACTACAGTTAGATGATATCTCATTGTAAGTTTGATTTGCCTTTCCCTAATGATTAGTGAGGTTAACATTTATCACATACCTTTTGGCCATTTCTATGTCTTCTTTTGAGAAATGTCTGTTTAGGTCCTTGGCCTAAATAAGTCATTTGGTTATTTTTTAATCATCAGAATATTTGTTGTTTTGCTATTGAGTTGTTTGAGTTTCTTATATATTTTGGATATAAACCCCATGTCAGATGTATAGTTTGCAAATGTATTTTCCCATTCTGTAGGTTGCCTTTCACTCTGTTGATTTTTTTTTTCTGTGCAGAAACTTTTTAGTTTGATGTAATCCCATTTGTCTTTTTTTTTTTTTTTCTTGCTTTTGTTGACTGTGCTTTTGAGGTCCTGTACAGAAATTGTTGCCTAGATTTATGTCATGGAGTTTTTCCTCTATGTTTTCTTCTAGTAGTTCCATAGTTTTGGTTCTTCCGTTTAAGTCTTTAATTCATTATGAGTCGATTTTTGTGTGTGGTGAGAAATACAGGTCTAATTTCATTGTTCTGCATGTGGATATCCAGTTTCCCCAGCACCGTTTATTAAAGAGACTATACTTTCCCCATTGTATGTTCTTGGCGTTTTTGTCAAAAATCAGCTGGCTGTAAATGTGTGGATTTTTTTCTGGGTGCTTCATGCTGTTTTATTGGTCTGTGTGTCTGTTTTTATGCCGATGGCACACTTTTAGTTACTACAACTTCGAAGTATATTTTCATGTCAGTTACTGTGATGCCTCCACCTTTGTTCTTCATGCTTAAGATTGCTTTGGCTATTCAGAATCTTCTGTAGTTACATGCAAATTTTAGGATTGCTTTTTCTATTTCTGTGAAAATGTCATTGATATTTTGATAGGGATTACATTTGAGTCTGTATATTGCTTTGAGTATTATGGATACTTTATTTCATTTTAAAAAATAATTTCAGCTTTTATTTTAGATTCAGAGGGTACATGTGCAGGTGTGTTACATGGTTATATTGTGTGACACTGAGGTTTGGGATATGAATGATCCCATCATCCAAGTAGTGAGCATAGTACCCAACAGTAGTTTTTCAGCCTTTGTCCCCCTCTTTCCTCTAGGAGTCTTCAGTGTCTATTGTTCCTATTTTTATGTCCATATATACCAATGTTTAGCTCCCACTTGTAAGTGAGAACATGCTTGGTTTTCTGTTTCTGCATTAATTTGCTTAGTATTATGGCCACCAGCTGCATCCACATTACTGCAAAGGAATGATTTCATTTTTTATGGCCATCTAATATTCCATGGTGTATACATACCACATTTTCTTTATCTAATCCACCATCGATGGACATCTAGGTTGATTCCATGTCTTTGCTATTGTGGATAGCATGGCAATGAGCATACAAGTGCTTGTGCCTTTTTTGTAGAATGACTTATTTTCCTTTGGGTATATACCCAGTAATGGGATTGTTGGGTCAAATGGTAGTTGTTCTAAGTTCCCTGAGAACTCTCCAAACT
Source organism: Theropithecus gelada (assembly GCF_003255815.1). NCBI lineage: Eukaryota > Metazoa > Chordata > Mammalia > Primates > Cercopithecidae > Theropithecus > Theropithecus gelada. The sequence goes on along the minus strand of NC_037684.1, from coordinate 39,612,156 downwards.
GCATTCCACAGTGGTTGAACTACTTTATGTTCCCACATTAACAGTATATAAGCATTCCCTTTTTTCTGCAACCTTGCCAGCATCTGTTGTCTTTAGTCTTTTAAATAACACCCATTTTTACTGGTGTGAGGTGGTATCTCATTGTGGTTTTGAATTGCATTTCTCTGATGACGTGTGATGTTGAACATTTTTTCATGTATTTATTGGCCACTTGTATTTCTTTTTTTGAGAATTATTTGTTCATGTCCTTTGCCCACTTTTTAATGGGGTTGTTTTTTCTTGTTGAATTGTTGAGTTCTTTATAGATTCTGGATATTAGACCTTTGTCAGATACATAGTTTGCAAATATTTTCTCCCATTCTGTGAGGTATCTGTTTACTTGATAGTTTCTTTTGCTGTGCAAAAGTTCTTTATTTTAATTACGTCCCACTTGTCCATTTTTTACTTTTGTGGCAATTGCTTTCGGGGATTTAATCATAAATTCTTTACCAAGGTCGATGTCTAGAATGGTACTTCCTAGGTTTTCTTCTAGGATTTTTATAGTTTTAGGTCTTAAACCTTTAATCTATCCTGAATTAATTTTTGTATTTTGTGGGGTATCCAGTTTCATTCTTCTGCATATGACTAGCCAGTTATCTTAGCCCCATTTATTGGATAAGGAGTCCTTTCCCCATTTTTTTTTTTGGTCAACTTTGTCAAAGATCAGATGGCTGTAGGTGTGCATCATTATTTCTGGATTCTCTCTTCTGTTTCATTGGTCTATGTGTCTGTTTTTATACTAGTACTATGTGGTTTTGGTTATTGTAGCCTTATAACATAGTTTTAAGTTGGGTAATGTGATGCCCACTGGCCTTGTTCTTTTGGTGTATTTTGTTTTTGAGACAGGGTCTTGCTGTGCCACACAGTCTGGAGTGCAATGGCACCATAACAGCTCACCACAGCCTTGACCTCCTGGGCTCAAGTGATCCTCCTGCCTCAGTCTCCTGAGTAGCTGGGACTACAGGTGTGCATTACTACACTTGGCTAATTTAAAACTTTTTTTTTTGTAGAGATAGGATCTCACTGTGTTGCCCAGGCTTGTCTTGAACTCCTGACCTCAAGTGATCCTCCTGCCTCGGCCTTCCAGTAGTGCTGAGATTGCAGGCGTCAGGCACCATGCCTGGCTTGTTCTTCTTGCTTAGGATTGCTTTAGCTATTCAGACTCTTTTTTGGTTTCATATGAATCTTAGAATCATTTTTTCTAATTCTGTAAAAAATGACATTGGTAATTTGATAGTATAGTGTTGAATCTATAGATTGCTTTTTAGTTAGTTCTTTTCTAGTTTTTATTTTGTTATTTCTAGTCATGTGGTTTTTCTTTCTCACATTTTGGTTTTATCTTTTCTATAAATTTGGCATTTTTTAAAATTTGCTTCAAGGACATTGTGTACCTAGCAGGTCCCCTTTTTTCCTTTGTCTGAATTCCCTAATTTAATATATTCTAGTTTAAATTGTCAGGTATTTGAAGAGAAAAGGCTTCTACCACTTATAAGGGTACATCTTCTTCTTTCTGCTGGTTTAGTAAAGCTTTTTTCCTAGTTATACAATAAATAGTGGATGTGTAAATACGTAAATCTGGTTGAAGGTTTTTTTTTTTTTTTTTTTTTTGAGACAGAGTCTTGCTCTGTCGCCTAGGCTGGAGAGCAGTGGTGCAATCTCAGCTCCCTGCAACCTTATTCTCATGCCTCAGCCTCCCAAGTAGCTGGAATAACAGGTGTGGCCACCACTGCCTGGCTAAGTTTTGTAGTTTTTGTAGATATGGGGTTTTTCCATGTTGGCCAGGCTGGTATCGAACTCCTGACCTCAAGTGATCCTTCCACCTTGGCCTCCCAAAGTGCTGGAATTACACGTGTGAGTCACTGCACCTGCCCCCTCATTGAAGGCTTTGTGTGTGTGTATGTGTGTGTGTGTGTGTGAAGTGTAACTTCATGTAAATCTGGGCTGAGATGAAACTGAGTGCAAGCAGGCCGGGCACCAACATTAATAAGCACATCATAGATTCACTTTGTTATTTATGTAGTCATTCATTCAACAATTATGTATTCTACATGGACAAAGTGATATGTGTGTGTGTGTGCACGCGCGTGTGTATTCCCTAATAGAAATATGCATCCTATATCTCTCACCTTAAGTCCCAGTTATTCAACTACCTATTTAAAATCTCTCCTTGGTCTGAATTCCATCATTGTCCCTAAACTTCATCTTCTTCCTTTGTTGCTAAAATGGGCATTCCCTTTTCCCCTGTCCCATGGAGAATACCTATCCCATGGAGGGATATACCTACCCAGTAGAGTATTCTCCATGGGATAGGGATCAACTCAGCTACTTAAAGACTCTTCTTTTTGCTTCAGCTCACACATCTAATGCCTTGTCAAGTTCTGTTAATTATCCGTCTTTTGAATATATCTACCACGCTTCCTTCTTAGTTCAGGAGACCCCTGTCTCTTGCCTAGATCACCCGTAACTGGATTCTGCCTCCAGTCTGTCCCTCGTCATTCCATGTCCCACAATACAGCCAAATTGGTCTTTCACAAACACGAATCTGGTTGACCTCACAACCATGTGTAAATTACTCTAGTGGTTCCCATTGTCCTACTGGTTCCCATTGTTTCCTTGGTTCTTAGGACTTACAAGGCTTTTCATGATAAAGACTCTGGTGATCTTTCAAGCCTCATCTTTTCTCAAAATCCTTCTTCCTGTCTTGACTTTTGCCCCAGCTGTCAATACGTTTTCCAGTTACCTGACTATACTATGCTGTTCTAATCTGTGGGCCTTTAAAAAATATTGAGTTATGATTTACATGCCATAAAATTCACCTTCTTAAAGTATACAATTCATTGTTTTTTTGATGTATTCACAAAGTTGTGCAACTTTCACCACAATATAATTTGCAGACCATTTCCATCGCCTGAGAAAGAAACCTTTACCCATCAGCAGTCAGTTACCACTCCCCACACCCCAGGCTCTTCAACCACCAATCTACTTTTTGTCTTTATAGATTTGCCTATTGTAGACATCTCATATAAATGCAATAATACAATATGTGGCATTTTGTGACTGGCTTCTTTCACTTACCATAATATTTTAAAGTTTCACCCTTCCTGTAGCATGAATCAATAGTTCAATCAGTTTTATGGTCAAATAATATTGCGTTGTATGGATAGACCACATTTTGCCTATCCATTCATCAGTCGATAGACATTTGAGTGGACTCTACCTTTTGGATATCATGAATAATGTTGCTGTGAACATTGTGTGTGTTTTTACATTCTGTTAGGTGTAGTCCTAGGGGTAGGATTCCTGGGTTATGTGGTAACTCTGTTTATCTTTTTGATAAATTTTTTGAGGAACTGCCAAAGTGTTTTCCACAGTGGCTGCGCCATTGACCTGTGGGGTTTTATAATACTTTTCCCTTTTTTTGGGACAGATTCCTGTTGCCTCTGGGTCTCCTCTGGCATGAGCCAACTATATGGTTAAAGACGAATATGTAGGATGCTGGGAAGGGCATTTGTGTCTCCTGTGCCCATTATCAAACTCTGGGTAAAAATTCTTCTTGAGAATTCATATGGATCAACTCATTGTTATATCCTGTGGTTTCATCAACTCTAGCAGGATTTGTATCCTATAGCCTAATAATATTTTCTACTAAAATAGTTTATCCCTCAAAGGAATATTTGCTGTTTAAAATCTCCTAGACTGAGTGACCTGGACTCCAATTCATTGTTAGGTTTGGGAAAGTGCTCCCTGATGCATTATGCCTGGTACATAGCAGGTACTAATAAAATTTGTTGAATGAATACTTATTAATAATATAGTTAGACTATTAGACCAGATGCCTATCTAGTCCTCATACGCATCAGCCAAGTAATAGCATACTTGTTTTTGCCAGTGCCATTTTTACCCTTGTAGTCTCAACTGCAAATTCCTTGGATGAGTGTTGTAGACTGACTTACAGACACCCCTCCAACAGCGACAGTCCCTTTATAAAACAACTGTGGAATACACGTGAGAAACCACTAAGTGTTGATGGGCTATTAGATTTTTGACATTCGGCAGGCATATGTTCTAGGGACTTTGGGAGACCATAACATGAAGAAACCACTACATCGTATAATTGCTCCTGTAAGTACAACTGTAAAATTCTAAGTGACTCCTTTAGAGCCCATTATCTGAGTTACTATCATGTCACTCAACAGCTGTGAAGGAGCACTGAGATTTGGGTGCAATGTACCAGCTACGTGACTCACTTTTGAACAACAGACCTAACACTGCTTTACGATGTTTATTTCAGCAAAACTAAAAATTAGATATATCAGGGAATTTGAGGACCACTTGCAAATAACCAAAACTGTGTATGTTAAACTTGCGAAATCCCGGAGTTTTCTATATGGCTATTGCTGAGCATCCTCATTCTTCCTATTCAGCTAGAAACTAGAAGAAGAGTTCTTGAGACCTTTACCAGTACAAATATCATAATTATTGCCTGCATTCTGCCCTAGCTTCCATCTCTCACAGGTTTTCCCTGTCCTTCCAGTGTCTTCCTACTCAAGTAAGAGTCCGCACTGCCTGTGTTGTGTCCTTTCTCTGTTCCCTATTTATAGGTAGTGAATCAAATATATCATTTGGGGCCAGGCACGGTGGCTCACACCTGTAATCCTAGCATTTTGGGAGGCTGAGGTGGGTGGATCACTTGAGGCTAGGAGTTCAAGACCAGGCTGACCAACCTGGTGAAACCCTGACTCTACTAAAAATATATAAAAATTAGCCAGGTGTTGTGGTGGCTACCTTTGATCCCAGCTACTTGGGAGGCTGAGGCAGGAGAATCAAGTGAACCTGGAGGTGGAGATTGCACTGAGCCAAGTTTGCACCACTGCACTCCAGCCTGGGTGACAGAGTGAGACTCCATCTCAAAACAAAAACAAAAACAAAAAGCCAAATATATCATTTGGATTGTTTGGACTCCTGGTCTCTTCACCTGTTGGGTAGGTGTGGGGTTGATGCAGGGAATGGAAGTTAGAATTGTACCCCCATTAAGATAAGTGAGGAAAGGCCCGCAAGGCTGGGAGCACAGATTTTCAACCCCTTTTGGAAGTTGTCCATTGAAGCTTGTCTGGACCTCCTGTATTTGCCTTTATTTTCCTTACCTTAGTTTGTGTAAAAATTTTAAAGCCTCATCCATTTAAACAGTGTATACATAATGATTTTTTAAAATAAGTAAAGACCTGTGTACATATAGTATACAATTCTGCTTAGTCACCCTACCCATACTCTGTTTGGTTGATAACTGTGATCTTTTTATCTGTTTTTGTATAGATTAGGGAATGACTAGAAGTAATTTCTTGTTTGAGGTGTGGGTAGGAGAGAAAGCAGTTTTTAACATTACTGTTGTACAAAATTCCATGCAAATAGGATGAATAATGGGGTCAGTGAGATAATATTCCTAATAAGTAACAATATTATAATGTTTCTATTTTCTCATTTCAGACTAATACTAGTGTTGTTTACTTGTGTTATCTGCCTGGTTTATTTACCATTTCTACCTGAGGCAGATAATTCCTTTTAATATTGGTTAATCCATTAAAATTTTCAATTCAGGAAAGTAAAGGAAAAATTAAGTATTTCTTATCCTGCTTTTTATATGATATCTTTACCTTGAATGTTTATTGGTGGTTTTTAATATCTTTTGGTGTTCAGGTCATCATATATATAAATAGAGGAATATAGGAAACCATTTTTCCCCTGAATTACAAAATAGTCAATTCCATAGTAGTAAAAGAGTTAACTCTTGATTTCCTGATGTAGCTTCACAATGCTGTAGCAGAAATGGAACAGGAAAAGTTTGATCTTCAAAAGCGACACACTGAAAACATTCAAGAATTGCTTGAGGATACAAATGTGCGTCTGAATAAAATGGAGAGTGAATATATGGCGCAAACACAGTCCACAGTGAGTCTTTAAACCTGTTCTTGACATTTTAGAACCTGTCTTCTCAATTTCCATGTCCTCATGCTTCCCGGATGTGCACGGTGTAGAAAGGTGTTACGGAATCAAAAGAAAAACTTTACCTTCCTACTCCATACAGATTTATGTGTGTCCATGGACAGACCCTTGAAGTCTGTGAGGGATTTGACTCTAGAGTGTTTGATGCTGCTTTTTATGTGTTATTATTATTTTTTATTTTTTTATTTTTGTTTTTTGAGATGGAGTCTCACCCTGTCACCCAGGCTGGAGTGCAACGGTGTGACCTCAGCTCACTGCAACCTCCGCCTCCTGGGTTCGAATGATCCTCCTGCCTCAGCCTCCTGAGTAGCTGGGATTACAAGTGCCTGCCACCATGCCCAGCTAGTTTTTATATTTTTAGTAGACACGGGGTTTCACCATGTTGGCCAGCCTGGTCTCGAACTCTTGACCTTGTGATCCACCCTCCTTGGCCTCCGGAAGTGCTGGGATTACAGGCGTGAGCCCCTGCACCTAGCCTTATTTGTTATTTTTTTAACCCTCAGAAGCCTTTATAAATCTTTCCTCTTCTTCTTCTTTTTTTTTCTGTTGACTTTCAGTTCAGAGATAATCTCTTTTCTTTTTTTTTTTCCTTTGAGACAGGGTCTTGCTCTATTGCCCAGGCTAGAGTACAGTGGCTTAATCTTGGCTCACTGCAACCCTGCCTCCCAGGCTCAAGTGATTCTTGTGCCTAAGCCTCCCAAGTAGCTGGTACTACAGGTGCATGCCACAGCATCCGATTAATTTTTATACTTTTAGTAGAGACAGGGTTTTGCCATGTTGACCAGGCTGGTCTTGAACTCCTGGGCTCAAGCAATCTGCCCCCATTGGCCTCCCAAAGTGCTGGGATTACAGTCATGAGCAACCACGCCTGGCCATTTCTTTTCTGTCTTTTTTTGTTTGTTTGTTTCATTTTTTTAAATAAAGACTTGATTGTTTTTCTGAAAATAATCCTCATGTGAAGGAAATCAAAGAGGGAGATTGGAGTAGTGTGACCACTCTGACCAGTGTTCTTAATAGATCATATTGACTCAGGAACCAGACATAGACGTCACATGGGTAAGCCCAAAATGTTCCTTACTGAAATAATTCAGAAGGAGGTCACCACAGTCAGGCTACACAGCAGAGAGACCCATGACACTGGTCAGGGTGAGATAGAGGATCCCCCAAAGAGACTGTTCATTGATTATATATGGCCGTGGAGTCTAGGTCTGAGGAAGTGACCGTCTTCAGCTCTTTAGGAACCTGCCTTACATCCTAAGATCCATAAGCCTGGAACAGTTCTGCTGGAAGGTTACTCTGCACGTGGATTAGAGCTCCTCATGTCCACAGCCAGTGCATCGCATCGGTCTTGTTACTGATACAAATCGTCCCCTACTTAACGATGGTTTGACTTACAATTTTTTGACTTTATGTTGGTGGAAAGGTAAGATGCATTTAGTAGAATACCAGATGCTCCTCAATTTACTATGGGCTTATGTCCCCAAATGGTTGCATGGGTACTTAAAGTGATACATATTGCTTTCGCACTGTCATGAAGTCAAAGTCGTGTCAGTCATGCCATCGTAAGTTGGGGACCATCTATCGGTACATTCATTCTGTTCTTCACTTTCAATACAGTGTTCAGTAAATTAAATGAAATACCCTATGCTTCATTGTAAAATAGGCTTTGTGTTAGGTGATTCTGCCCATCTGTACGCTAATGTAAATGTTCTGTGCATATTTAAGATAGGCCAGGCTAAGCTATGATGTTTGGTAGTTTAGGTGTATTAAATGCATTTTAAAATTAGTGATATTTGGAACTTAATGATGGGTTTATTGGGACATAATCTCATTTTAAGTCAAGGAGCATCTGTATGTAATATGACCTCATAGAATGGTCCAGTGTTATATATCCCAGGTATGAGCTCTGTCTCATTTACCATTCACAACCTCCCCAGGCCAGCCTGGCTTGGTCCAAGTACTTTCTTGAATTTAAAGCTGTGGAATTTGAACAAGAGTCATTACCCAGGCATATCACACATACATCTTAGAGTGTGTTACCTTGCACCCTTAGACAGGCACTAAGGCCTACCTCACATTGGAAAAGAAATGAGAAGTGGTATGCACGGTTGTGTGGAACCTGGACTTCAGGGTCAGACAGTTGTGGGTTCAAATCCCAAGTCCTTAATAGCTTGGGTGTCATGTAAGCTCTTCAGATGTTAATTGTTCTTATTTGTGGAACAGAATAACAGTAGTACAATATAATGTAAGTTGTTGGAAATATTATATTAATATACATAAATTAAGTTACACAATAATAAGCCCACAGATCATTGTTAATATTATGTTCAAAAATGAAACATACAAGAATGACAATCAAGAGAGACATACAAATGAAAAAAGAAGGACTCAGTTTAAGAAGGTCCAAGCACTTTGGGAGGCTGAGGTGTTCAGATCGATTGAGCCCAGGAATTCAAGACCATCCAGAGTAACATGGCGAGACCATGTCTCTGGAAAAAAAAAAAAATTAGCTAGGCCCGGTGGGGTGTGCTTGTAGTCCCAGTTACTTGGGAGACTGAGGCAGGAGGATTACTTGAGCCCATTAGGTCAAGGTTGCAGTGAGGTGTGATTGTGCTACTGGATGCCAGCTTGGGCAGTGGATCCAAAAAAAGAAAAAATTAACACATTTGTTTGATGAAGAGGTGAAAATTTTTTGGTTCTCCATTCCCTTCCATGGAAATGATAGGAATAGGGTAAAGAAAAAGGCATAAGCCCTGATGGACAAAGACAATGAGAGAGCAATGCAGTTTTTGGAGTTGGAAAGGCAATGGATTTGTTGAAATTCATCTAGCAGGCTCAAGAAAGCATAACCCTAAATCAGCAGTGAAGAAATCTGAGAAGCAAGACTAATTACATCATGGGACCTCCAGGGGCTCCAGGCATCTCTGGAAGAGGAGTGATAAGTGGCCCTTCAACACATAAATTGTTAGAAGTCTTATTTAAGAAGCAGGTAGATGTTTAATTGGAGTGCTGGGTACAAGGATATTTATTATACTCTTCCTTGTAATTTGTAGATATTTGAAATATCCCATAATACAACTTTTTAAAAATAATAAAATAACAAAAATATGACAAAATCTTTATATCTTCTCCCCCATTTTGTGAAGCATGAGATTGTCTCTTCTACAACTCAACAGAAGACATTAGGTTATTTTCTGGAGAGAATACAACACTGTCTGGATTGGGAGACTTCAGGCACAGTTGAGGTTTTTACAACGGCAACTGGCCAAGTGTGGTGGACAGATCCCTGGGAGTCCTTGAGGCTCTAGAATCCCTTGAGTGTCCATATTGTAAAGCACCACCATCCTCTCCCCATTCCCCTACCCTAAAGAAAAAACAATAGAAAATTAAGTCACTAATGTGAGAAAAAATACTAAATACCTTTAGATTTCTTTACCTTAATATCCATTGCCAGAAGAAATTGGCGCCACATCTATTAATAAAAAATAAACATTAGAAAAAAATGTGACCCCACTTGATTTTCAACTATGAAGGAGATGAGCAGTTTTGAACATCATCTCTTTGATTTTTATATATGTAAATATCACTATAATGTCTCTAGTTAATGGACGTTTTGGCATTATTTTGAGCCCTTTAAATTTGAGTTTTTTAATTTAGTTCTGAGCAGTGTATTTACAATCATTATTTCTTTGAAAAGATCTCTCCCTTCTACCTCTTAGGTCTTATGCTATGTCTTCTATCTCTTTGTGTTTTCTTCCTATTCTTTATTACTATGATAGTTTCTCATTCTGATCTTACTCTCATCAGTTAATTCTTTGGTAGAGTTACTCCTGCTTAAGGATCTATTGCTTTTTATTTCAGCGATTATTTTTTATACCTAGTATTTTCATTTCACTCTTTATTTATTTATTTATTGAGATGGAGTTTCACTCTGTCGCCCAGCTGTAGTGCAGTGGCACGATCTCAGCTCACTGCAACCGCCACCTCCCAGGTTCAAGCAGTTCTCCTGCCTCAGCCTCCAGAGTAGTTGGGATTACAGCTGCGTGCCACCATGCGTGGCTGATTTTTGTTTTTTTTAGTAGAGATGGAGTTTTGCCATATTGGCCAGGCTGGTCTCAAACTCCTGACCTCAGGTAATCTGCCCACCTTGGCCTCCCAAAGTGTTGGGATTACAGGTGTGATCCACTGCGCCTGGCCTCATTTGACTCTTTATTGATTAAGCTTATTTAAAATTATTAGTTCATCTCTTCTCATAATTTATCTTTAGAATCATGGTGTGCTGTGTATTACGAATGGTAATGTAGATGATAATGTTATTATATATGTGCAAGTACTGCTGACTTTCTTTCATAGTGTTGTTTTGCCGATATCTAGGTATTTTGGACTGTGAGCCCATGTCCCTTGGGTTTGTAAGTTATTCTTATGCATATTGGGGAAAACCTGGAAGACCAGGTCCTTGTGTTGGTCAATTAGAGTCTGTTCAAGTAGCAAGAATGGGGTGAACCTCAGGGAGAGATCTTCACAATAGCACAAGACCACTGTTGAACTCTCCTTTGCAAATTCCCGTGTGCAATCAGCAAGCCTTGTAATCATAAGGGAGAGAAATACAGCTTTGGAGAGAGACAGTCTCCTAGATTGTAATACATCAGCTGATAGAATTTGGAGGGAGAGATGGTCTTTTGATGAAAGAAGTTCTTATTTTAACTTGTCAAATTTATAAGTCTTTAATAATTAATGCTTTTTTGGCTGGGCGCGGTGGCTCACACTGGTAATCCCAATATTTTGGGAGGCCTAGGTCAGGAGTTCGAGATCAGCCTGGCCAACATGGAGAAACCCCATCTCTACTAGAAATACAGAATTAGCCGGGCATGGTGATGCATGCCTGTAATCCCAGCTACTCGGGAGGCTGAGGCAGGAGAATCACCTGCACCCAGGAGACAGGGGTTACAGTGAGCCGAGATCGTGCCACTGCACTCCAGCCTGGGTAACAGAGTGAGACTGTCTCAAAAAAAAAAAAAAAAAAAAATAGTGGTTTTTATGTCTTGTTAAACAATTCTGTCTCTATTGCAAGTACAAGGTTACCTGTATATTCTATGAAAAACTTTAAAATTTTGCCTTTAACATTGAGGCCTTAATCCTTCTGGAGTTAGTTTTTGTGACTAACACAAGATGGAGATTTAATTTTGTTTTTTTCTATGTGGATAACTTTATTTTTTCAGCTTTACTTTAGAGTAATTCCTCCTTCCTTCATTGATCTGTCATACCTCCTCTTATATATTGAACTTCCATGTATGTGAACATTGGATAATTTCTCTGGCTCTGCAATGATTGTACTGTTATCACTATTATAGCTTCATAATTACTCTTGATGCCTGATAAGGAAGTCTTCCTTCTTTGTTCATCAGAAGGGTCTTGGCCACTCTGGGCCCTTTCCTTTTACAAATACAGTCAGCTGTTTGGCTCTGTGGGTTCCTCATTTGTGATTCAACCAACCACACATAAAAATATTCAAAAAATTAAAAAAAAATAAAAATGATACAATAGAAATAATACAAATAAAAATACTGCATAACAGCTATTTATATAGCATTTACATTGTATTAGACATATTGTAGGTAATCTGCATATGATTTAAAATATACAGCAGGAGGTGTGTAGGGTATATGCAAGTACTATGTCATTTGACATAAGGGACTTGAGCATCTCTGGATTTTGGTATTGTGGTTCTGCAATTAGTTTCCCACAGATGGCAAGGGATGATTGTACGTTTAGAATCAATTTACCAAGTTAATAAAGAAAACAGAACTCTGGGGTCTTTAGGACATCTTTTGTAATATTTATTCCTGAGTCTCAAACTTTTGTTGTAGAAAGTTTTATATTTCTGCTGTATAAAAGACTCAAGAATAAATGTATGTTAGAAATTTCAACCCTTTACATGTATGTAGCAAATATTTTATAATTTATCATACACTGACTAGAACTTACAGAAAAATGTTAAATAATGGTGACAATAGTGGTTTTAAAATGAAAGTTTTTGTTATTGCAAAAGATGTACAAGCTCATTATTGAAACTTTAGAAAAGATGATGAAAAAGAAAAAGATTAATATCTACATAATAAAATTACTCTCTCATTGAAAATATATGTGAGTATGCATTCTTCTACATTTTCAAACCAAGGGTGGGTCTTTTAATTAAAAACAGGCTGGGTGCAGTGGCTGACGCCTGTAATCCCAGCACTTTGGGAAGCTGAGGTGGGCGGATTACTTGAGGTCAGGAGTTCCAGAGCGGCCTGGCCAACACGGTGAAACCCTGTCTCTACTCAAAATACAAAAATTAGCCAGGCATGGTGGCGTGTGCCTGTAATCCCAGCTACTCAGGAGGCTGAGGCAGAAGAATCATTTGAACCCGAGAGGCAGAGGTTGCAGTGAGCTGAGATCATGCCACTGCACTCCAGCCTGGGCAACAGAGTGAGACTCCATCTCAAAAAAAAAACAAAAAACAAAAAACAAAAACCCCCAAAAAATGAAAGTTGGCCAATTTGATAGATATGTTGATTTCCTAGGGCTGCTGTGGCAAATGACCACAAACCGAGTGGCTTAGAGCAACAGAAATTTATTGCCTCACAGTTTTGAAGGCCTGAAGTATGAAAGCAAGGCGCCAACAGGAACCTGCTTTTTTTGAAGGTTCTGGGAGAAGAAAATTCTTCTTGTCTCTTTGGAGCTTCTGGTGGCTGCGGGTGGTCCTCGGCATTTTCTGGCTTACAACTGCAGCATGGCAGTCCTCCTCTGTCAACATTTGCATTTTCGTTGTGTATTTCTGTGTCTCGGTGTCTTCGCATGGCCTTCTCATAATGACAGAAGTTGTTGGATTTAGGGCCCACCCTAATCCAGTATGATCTAATTTTAACTTGTTTACATTTGCAAAGCCCCTATTTCCAACCAAATAAGGCCACACTCATAGGTACGGGGGATTGTCCATCAACCTATCTTTTTGGAGGACACAATTCAGCTCACAACAATAGGTAAAAAATGTGATATAATTTTTGTTTTAATTATGTTATCACTTATAAATGAAAATATTGAACATTAAATCGTTGGATTTAAAAAGAAGAGCTTAATACGTGCATGCAAGATCCTTGTGAATGGTCATGTTTTCTATTTTGTTTAGGTTGCTCAGAGTCAAATTTGGGACCCATTTTTAGTAGCTAAACACACTAGTGTGGTGTATGCTTTCTTTGGGGACTATATTTTGAAAAACTTTTTGGCCAGGTGAGATGGCTCACACCTATAATCCCAGCACTTTGGGAGGCCGAGGTGGGCGGATCACAAGGTCAGGAGATTGAGACCATCCTGGCTAACATGGTGAAAACCCGTCTCTACTAAAAATACAAAAAGTTAGCTGGGTGTGGTGGCGGGCGCCTGTAGTCCCAGCTACTCGGGAGGCTGAGGCAGGAGGATGACGTGAACCTGGGAGGCGGAGCTTGCAGTGAGCTGAGATCACACCACTGCACTCCAGCCTGGGTGACAGAGCGAGACTCTGTCTAAAAAAAAAAACCAAAAAAAACCAAAAACAACTTTTTAACCTCTGGCTTAGAAGGCAGCTGGCTTCTCATATCTGTCTTTGCATTTATTCTGTTGTGATATCATGTGTCATGTAGCCTCTGGAAAACTCCATTGTACACTTGTGAGGAAATGATAGTGAAATAAGCAAGTTATGTCTTCATCTAATTATAGAAATAGTTGGGAAGCTCAGGAGCTTGTTGACCGTACTTTGAGAACTGCTGCTCTAAGCCATTGGCTTTCATTTCATTTTTGACCATGACTCCCAGTAAGGAATACATTTTATAAATTATGCCCAGGACATACACAAGTACACATATGAGCACACATCTGTCCGCATATCTATAACTCAAACAAAACTTTCATTTTTACTATTGGCCATTTACTCTAACATATTCTGTTCTTTTCATTTTGTTTAATTTCATTTAAAAATTGCTGGGTTGTGATTTACAACTTGATTTCATATGGGTTGAGACCTACGATTTGAAAATCACTGCTTTAGGTATTATGTATTTAAGAGTTTAATTTCTGGATCCATAGTAAGCTTTTCAAAGTGGTTATACTAGTTTATGACACTGCTCAACAAGAGTAGGAATTGTCTTCACATCCTTGCCAACACTTGGACTTACCAAATTTTAAAATATTTTGGTCAGGCATGGTGGCTCACTCCTGTAACCCCAATACTTTGGGAGGCTGAGGCAGGTGGATCACTTGAGCCCAGGAGTTTGAGACCAGCCTGGGCATCACAGCAAGACCCCATCTCTACAAAAAATACAAAAATTAGCTGGGCATGGTAGTGCACACTTGCAGTCCCAGCTACTTGTGGGGCCGAGGTGGGAGGATTGCTTGAGCCCAGGAAACCAAGACTGCAGTGAGCCATGATCACGTCACTGCACTCCAGCCTGGGTGACAGAGTGTAACCTTGTTTCGAAAAAAATTGTTTTTTGTTTCTAACTTGAAAAATGTATTATTTTAAATTTCCATTTCCCTTTTTGCTCTTACGTTTCTTGACCTTTTAAAATTGCCAATTCATCCCCTTTGTCTGATTTTAAATTCAGTTATTCTTTTCCTTGATTTATAGGAACATTTTATATATTTAGGATACAAATAAATCGATTGTCAGATTCTTTTTCCTCATTCTTTTTTTATTGAATAGACATAACATGAAATTTACCAATTTAATAATTGTAAGTATATAGTTCGTTGGCATTAAGTATGTTTACATTGTGGTGCAACTGTCACTACCATCCAGCTCCAAATTTTGTCTTCTTTCCTGTCTAATACTTTGTACCCAGTAAACAATAAACTCTCCATTTGCCCTCTTCATTCAGTTCCTCGCAACCACCTTTTTATTTTCAGTCTCTTACGAATTTGACCATTCTAGGAAACTCATATAAGTGGAATTATGCAGTATTTGTCCTTCAGTGACTGGCGTATTTCACTTCGCATAACGTCATTATGGTCCATTCATGTTGTGGCTTGTGTCAAAATTTCTTTTTAAAAGCTAAATAATATTCTGCTCTGTGCATGTACCACATGTGTGTCCATTCATTGGCAGATGGACACTTGAGTTGCTTCTACCTTTTGGCTGTTGTGAATAATGCTGCCGTGTACGTGGGTATAAGATAGCTCTTTGATATTTAAAGCCATGAACAAAAAACAAATTTAAATCTAAAATACGTTTTCATTATTTCAACATTCTAAATCTTCACAGAGTGACTATATTTAACAAAGATATTAAATAATATTACAACAGAAATATTTTTTTTTTCTTTGGAGACAGAGTCTTGCTCTGTCGCCCAGACTGGATGGAGTGCAGTGCCGCAATCTCGGCTCCCTGCAAGCTCCGCCTCCCGGGTTCACACCATTCTCCTGCCTCAGCCTCCCAAGTAGCTGGGACTACAGGCACCCGCCACCACACCCAGCTAATTTTTTGTATTTTTAGTAGAGAAGGAATTTCACCATGTTAGCCAAGATGGTCTTGATCTCCTGACCTCGTGATCCACCCACCTTGGCCTCCCAAAGTGCTGGGATTACAGGCATGAGCCACCATGCCTGGCCTGCAATGGAAATTTGTAAAATATATTGCTTTGATGTTTATCGCATAGGTATATTTTATTTATTAAATAATATTGAGAGACATATCATTCACAATGGAATTTTTAATTTTTATAAGTTTGGGATAAAAAGAAAAGTCATGCTTTGGAGCCAAGAGGTACCTGTCAGAGAACCTTCATTCTATTTTTAATGAAAGTTGAATTTTAAAAATTAGCATTCAGACCTTGTCATAGGTAATACTAGTAAATATAGAGAAAAATGGACGGAGTCTGTCAGCAGGATTGAATTTAAGAAACGTCAAAAGTAGACAGGTTTTGCTGAGCAGCTCCTGATTTAATAATTAAACAAGGTAGAGTTCAAGGCCTGGCTTAAGATGAAAGACGGGACTGTCAATGAGAATCAGTTTCTCTGTTTTGCTGTTCTTTCAGGCTTTTTTCTTTTTTGTTGAGTCTTGTGTTGTCTTATTGCCATTTATTGTAAGCAGACACTTGTATAGATTATGAGACTTACGCATTTTGGTATTGGCAGGGATTTTCGTATGAGAAACCCTTAGTGAAAATATGCAAACAATAGATTTTTTAAACAAATATTAAAACATAATTATAAAAAGTATAGCTTCCTTGCTAGATGCTTGGGAAGATGAAGGCTGTAAAATGATAGGGCTCTATTGACATTAGGGTTTAGATAAACCGAAGGTCTGTGGGTGGCTTTATTGAGATTCTAGGCTTTCTTACTGGAGTTCTTAACATTTTTTGTACCATGGACCCTGCTGGGAATCTGGTAAATTCTATGTAGTCCTTCTCAGAATAGTATTTTAAAAATAAAAGTTTACAAAGAAAAATTGTATTGAGTTACAGTTGTTAAAATATTCATAAATCAAAACTACAGTAAAGTAATACATATGCTTCTAAATTAATGCAGTAAATATAAAAATCTAGCAGTAGGCCTGATAGTAATTTCTGATGAGGGTAAACAATATATAGTGATTGCTCAGTAGTGTAATGAACTATAAAAATACCCATGATTTCTATTTGTTCCAGGTATTGCTAATGCTACCTTTGTCTGATGACTACATTCACAATTGAAGGGAAGTGTTAACTTTCAGTTAGGGTGGTGAAAATGAAAATGAACTTTAAAGAAAAATTCAAATTCAGCGACAGTCTGAATTCCATCCATGATCCTCTATGGTAGGTTAAGGTAGGTTAAGATCCTTTACTTTAAAGAGTGCCAAAAGCCTTAGACATCTGAAATATTTAACTATTGTTAGTAGTGACATATGATAATTCATGGAACTACTCATGGACGCACTGAGATAGCTAGAATTTGATTTTATAGTTTCTATCACCATTTCTTCTCCCAAGCTCACAATGATTATAATGCAGAAAATCTCCAAATAACACCAATTCATCATGTTGAATAAGATGGCCATTTAAAAATAGACACTTTTTTTGAATAGTTTTAGATTTACAGAAAATTTAAGAAGATAGTACAGAGAATTCCCATATAACCTGCACTCAGTTTCTCCTGATGATAACATCTTACCTTATCTTGGTACTCTTTTCACAATAAATGAATCAATATTGATACACTATTAGCTAAAGTCTTTTGTTCATTCAGATTTTCTTCATTTTTACCTAATGTTCTGTTTCTTTTCCAGGATCTCATCTAGGATACCACATGAGATTTAGTTGTTATGGCTCCTTACTTTCCTCTTGCTTGTGATAATTTCTCAGACTGTCCTTGTTTTTTATCACCATGACAGTTTTGAGGGATATTGATTGGTCAGGCATATTGTAAAATGCTCATCTAGTAGAAACTGTCTGATGGTTTCCTCATGATTAGACTGGGGTTATGGATTTAGGCAGGAAGATCTCAGAAGTAAAGTGCTATTCTTATCACATCATATCACGAACACATATTATTATTATTATTATTTTATTTTATTTTGTTGAGACAGTCTCACTCTGTCACCCAGGCTGAAGTATAGTTACACTATCTCAGCTCACTACAACCTCTGCCTCCTGGGTTCAGGCGATTCTCCTGCTTCAGCCTCCCAAGTAGCTAGGATTACAGGTGTATGCCACCATGCCCAGCTAATTTTTGTAGTTTTTAGTAGAGGCAGAGTTTTGCCATGTTGGCCAGGCTGGTCTTGAACTCCTGACCTCAGGTGATCTGCCTTCCTCCGCCTCCCAAAGTGCTGAGATTACAGGTGTGAACCACAATGCCCAGCCATGAATACATATTATTTACATGACATCATACCTGTGCATATTAATTTTGATCATCTGGCTGACGTAGTGTTTATTAGGTTTCTCCAGTGTAAAGTTACTTCCCACCTTTTCATACTGTACTCCTTGAAAGGAAGTTACCGTTTGGTACCCCATTTAAGAAGTAGGGAGTTTTACTCCCTTGTTTATCAATTTATTCTATTCTTTATTTATACTAGTATGAAAATGTGGATATCTATCTTATGCTTTGGGTTATAAGCCAATATTTCTTCATTTTGTTGCTCAAATTGTTCCAGCTTTGGCCATTGGGAGCTCTTTCATTTGGGTTCTGTGCTTCTTGGACATGGCCCCATCAGTACGGATTATATGGAGAAATGGTATTGGAAACCAATATCTATGTGCTAGGTATGCATGTTGTTGTTGGGGTATCATTTCTTTTGCACCCTCTCACCTGACAGACCAAGGAAATACCGACCTGTGTATACAGTATATACTAGCCTGGGTATACAGTAAGTCCTTATTTAATGTCATTGATAGGTTTTTGGAAACTGATTATAAGTGAAGTGACATATAATGAAACAAAATTTTTTTCTCATTATTATAATGAAATGATGTTATTTGAGGACCTGCTATATGCTGTTTTGCTTAAAGTTTTTTTTTTTCATAAATTAACATTTAAACACTGCTGTATTTGCTACTTAGGTCAAACATACTGTTTTTCCTTGTTTGACAAAAGTTGTAATTTCCTACAATACTTATTTTGGTGATGGCTATATTTTTTGTTTCTCAATGTATATTCATTATATAATAATTCTAAAATCATTTTATCCTTGTTCTTTTAAATTTTGGGGACTAGTAATATAGGGTTATAGTTTTAATGAAAATGACAATTATTTACTTTTTTTTTTTTTTAGCAAGCCGTTTACTGTGAAAAGTGGTTCTTTCAATAAATTGGTCAATTGAATATTCATGTAGAAAAAAATGCATCTTGAACCTTCACATCATTTAATAAACCCATTTTAGGAACGTCCTAGAATTAAATATGCAGATAAAATGGTAAACCTTATAGAGGAAATCTTAGAATATCTTCTTGGCCTGGACTAGTCAAAAATTTCTTAAAAGGGAAATTAAATGTTTACCTTAAAGAAAGATACTAATAAATTAGAATATATTAAAAGTAATACCTTTTGGTCACCAAAGGTATCATTAAGAAAGGGAAAAGAGGCTGACATGGTTGCCTATGCCTATAATCCCAGCACTTTGGAAGGCCAAGGGAGGCAGATCACTTGAGACCAGGAGTTGGAGACCAGGAGTTTGAGAACAGCCTGGCCAACATGGCAAAACCCTGCATCTATTAAAAAGACAACAATTCGCCAAGTGTGGTTGGCGCAGGCTCCCAGCTACTCGGGAGGCTGAGGCACGAGAATCTCTTGAACCAGTAGGTGGAGGCTGCAGTGAGCTGAGATTGCACCACTGCACTCTAGCCTGGGCAACAGAGCACAGCAAGACTATGTCTCAAAAAAAAAAAAAAAAAAAAATAGAAAAAGAAAAAAAGAAAGGGAAAAGGCAATTCCGAATGGAAGAAGATATCTGCAATTGCTTTATTCAATAAAGGTCTTGCATTTTAAATATAGAAAAAAATCAACAAGGAGAACAGTTCAATAAAAAAGAGCAATATATTTGAATAGGCAGCACACAAAAGAAGATATTCAGGTGATTAATAAACACTTAAAAAGGTGCTCAAGTCATTAATAGTCAGGGAAATGTAAATCAATTCAGTATCTCTACATACCTATAAAAAGGGTTAATTAACAAAAACAAACAAGATCACAGTACAGAGTTTTGACAAAGATACAGAATAGTTTGAAGTCTCATACGCTGCTGTAAGGAGTTCAGATTTTTGTAAAACTGGAAAGCTCTTTGGTAGTAACTACTGAGGCTTGACATAGGCACATCTTACAACAGCAATTTCACTGCAACATGTATAACCAAAAGAAATCTGTGCATGTATGCATCATAAAACATGTATGAGAGTTTTCATAGCCACATTATTTTTAATAGTCAAAAACTGAACACAACTCATCAATAGAATGGATAAATTATTTTAGCATGGCTATATATAGTATTGAAAAAAATTAAACTACTCTTACATTCCACAACATGGATGAATCCCATAGGCATATAATATGCATGAAGAAACCTGACCCAAAAGAGTTACATACTCTGTGATTCCATTTATACAAAGTTTGAAAAAAGACAAAATTTATTTGTACTGATAGAGGTCAAAAGAGTGGTTAACTCCGGGTGGAGGGTAACTAATAAGCCTTTAGAGAGGCTGGCAATGTTCACATCTTCTAGTGGCTTGTGAGTTTTCAGTTTGTAAAAATGTTATCAGAATTTATTTTTAAGATTGATGATTTATAACTTCATAAATCATAAATGTATATATCTTTAAGACTTAAGCACCTTTTGTCATAAATCATAAACTCTGTCTTTAAGACTTACGCAGTCTTGCTCTGTTGGCCAGGCTGGAGTGCAGTGGCACACAAACTTCTTATGAAAATAGTCCTATTTTCGTGGATAAATTATTCTTCTTATGAAAATAGGACATATTTTCATAAGAAGTTTGTGAAATAAGATAAAATTAGTTGCTCTTTTTGCCATACGAGTTTGCCATAGGAGAACTGTGGATACTAAGTAGTTGCCTAATACTAACACTTTTTAATTTTTAACTCCTACAAGGTTTCAAATTAAGTTTGTGTGTAAAACTCCAACATTTATATCTCCAGTACTGATTTCTTATATCAATAGATGTTGTACAATGAAAACACCATGGAATATTTTATATTTTCTAAGACTTATAGAAAATCATATCTATGATAATTAATACCAAAATAATACCCTTTCCTAAATTTCCCCTTGTCAGTTGGCATCATCATCATTCTGTTGGCACATTAAATTTTGAATCTGGAAGATTTATGTTTTTCCCCACTTTTCATCTCCTTTGTTTAGTATGTTACAGAATCATCCATTTTACTTCTCTGAAAATTTTCTTGGATCTGCTCTCTTCCCTTCTGTTTCCACAGATACCAATTGAGTCCTGGCCATTGTTGCCTCATTCCTGACTCTTCCAGTAACCTGCCGGTTACTCTCCCTGTCTCCTCTTACTCCATAGCCAACAAATGCATTTTTTTCTCATTTTCCCATGATTAAGAACCTGAGTTCCTAATATCATGCCTATTATTATTAATGCTTACAAGTTACATCAATTCACGAAGTCCAACCTAGTTTTCCAAGTGCTACCTTTGAGTTCCCAATGTGGGAAGATATCCTGTTCATACAAGGTAATCTGTTCATCATTTTCTGTACAGTAACTTATTTCTTCCTGGATTCTGTTGTCATATACCACTGAATTCTGCTTCTGCACTGTCTGTTACAACGGCAAAACATAGTTCTATGTCAGCATTCTTTTTCTTGAATAATTTTTTACTCCATTTTAAGAACTCCACTATTTTGCATCCTCTCAGCTCTTTTATTCTGTTTAAAAAATTAATTTGGCAAATGTTGTTGTTTTTAAGATACTTTATATATGCCTTTAGGCTTTCCCTTGACGTTATAGGTTCAAAATTTAGGTACTTTGTGTGTAGAATTGTGTGCAAAACATTAGTGTTCAGAAAATGCTTTAAAAATCAAAAATAAAATGAATAAGTGACATCACATAGTTTGCTTCTTCAGTCAGAAACTTGGCATCAGTATATACAAAAGTACTTGTTTGACAAATATAGATCTTAATGCCGAGGCCACTTTTTCATTTCATATAATACTTATCTGCATGTGAGAAAACATGCCAGCTTCTAACAACAGTTATGTCTTGGCAGGTGTTCAGTGTTTGAATAAATCGTATCAGAATCTTCTTTTTTCTTTTTCTTTTTTTTTGAGACAGAGTCTCGCTCTGTCGCCAGGCTGGAGTACAGTGGCGCGATCTCGGCTCACTGCAACCTTCGACTTCCTGTTGTATCTGGTATAGCCAGCCCCAGGACTTCCTAATCTTATGTCAGCCTTCACAGACAGTACCAACTAGATTGGTTTTGTTTATCTGGTGGGCCTCAGATATATGATAATCATATGTATGTATATACTTAAAATCTATATTATACATAGCATTCTTTGAGTTATTTTCTGAAGAATTCTCAGGAGAAGTAGTCTTTTGACAAGCTGGTAAAGTTTGGCCTCAGGTATGTTGTAAAATTCATTTTAAAAAGTAGTATGAGCCTGGTGGAATATGGTGAGTAGTGTGCTGAAGGGACTGGTTCTGGGGCCTGTTCTTTTCATTTCTATTACTGATGAAGTAATTGGGAATATACTTTTCATACTTTTATGGTACTAGAGTAAGACTTGTTACGAAAAGACAAACATAATCTTGTAGTATTAGAAAAATCATCCTGTGGAAGTCATGAAAAAAATTCAGAATGGGCAGTTTAATTTGTTGAAACGGGGAAAAGACGGCATAAATACTGGAGAGAAAGATGATTTAATCATTACTTAGCATTATAGTTAGAATTATTCAATGTACTTTGAAATGCAAAAGCCAGAAGATAATCACATAAAGCCCCAGTGACATTAGCATGACCAGCATGGGAGAGCCAGAGGAGAGAGAGAGGAGAGAGGACAGGGAGAGGAGAGAGAGAGGTGGTCACGGGAAGAAGGAGAGATGGAGAGTGGATGGATATTGAAATTTTATTTTCAGAGCATTCTGGTTGTATATTTTAAAATTTATTTCTTAAAAGTTATTATATTTTAAACCTGATAACTCTTGACTTTATTAATCTAAACTAACTAAAGTATACATTTAAGAAATCATTGGATAATGAGGCACCTTTATTTCAACACATATTTAGGAAACATTTTATGGTAACAGATTATTTCTACTGGTCTGTTCCTTTAGCAAATAGATTATAATATCCCATTTTTGAGTCTCATTTCTCCTGGAATGAGCATTTTAATAAAGGGGCTTAGAAATGAATAGAATTTCACTAGTCAGCCCTTTATTATAATAAATTGTTCAAGGTAGAAAACACTACAGCCTTCCAATTATACAATTAAAAAATATCTTGGGACTGGTAATAATAGCGGTAATAATGTGGGAGGTTAAGAAAGAGACCTCAAGTATTGCAGTGTTGCACTTTAGCTTTTCTTTGTGTACCTTATGTTTTGAAATGATATGTGTAAACCCAAGGTATTTTTGCAAATTTATTTTATGTTAATTCTATGAGCAGAATATCAAAGTCCTAGAGAAGATGTAATGCAGTGGAATAGGTTTTGATTCAAGGAGATCTTGGATCAAATTATTTGCTGCTGCTTACCAGTTTACCAGTAGGGCAAGCGTGGCCACATTAATCAATTTTGCTAAGTCCTATTTTTTTCATATTTAAAATGATGTTAATGATAACTACCTCATAGTTTTTGCAGGGAAGAGAAAATGGCCTAAAGCTGGTAAAACACTTAGCACAGTGCCTGACCTATAGTGAGGGTTCAGTGGTGGTTGCTGTCATTATATTCTTCATCATCAAAATATGTTGGTGGTCCATGAAGCCTTGGTTATTCAATTGGGCAAGAATTTTACGTGTATGCACATTTAATGTGGTGTTAAATTTTAGCCATTGTTTTCTCCTTTTATGGTGGTAAAAAACACACAGCGTGAGATCTACCCTCTTAACACATTTTTAAGGTTACAATGCAGTATTAGTAACTGTAGGCATGATATTGTATGGCATATCTCTAGAACTTTTTTTATCTTGAGTGACGAAAGCTCTGTACCCTTTGAGTAGCAACTTCCCATTTTCCATTCCATCTAGCCCCTGGCAATCACCATTCTACTTTTTTATATGGGTTTGACTATTTCAGATATTTCCTGTAACTGGAATCATGCAGTATTTGTCCCTTTGTGACTACCTTATTTCATGCAGCGTAATGTCCTCAAGGTTCATCCAAGTTGTAACATAAAACAGGCTTTCCCATTTTAATGGCTGAATAATATTCCATTGCATGTATATACCACATTTTCTTTAGCTATGCATTCATCCATGGACATTTACATTGTTCAGGCTGCCCAGTGTGGATGTGTGTTTGGAGGCTGACTTTCTCTCGTCACACTTCAGGAGCTCACAGTTTTTCGGCTGTCTTGTGTTGTTTGCAGTGGCAAGCTGTTTTATTCAAAGGGTCTGTGAATTCTTTTGGTTTTCCTGGTATGTTTCTGTGTTGGTTCTTGGAGAAAAAGTTCACAATGTGAGTCTCTAGATGCTGTTCTGTCTGTCTAAGAGAGAGCTACATGTTAATCCTATCTCCTATTCACCATTTTCTCTGGTTAATGCTATGCGGTTTATACATCTTGGCTATAGTGAATAATTTTGCATGGGAGTACAAATATTTCTTTGACTGACTTCAGTTCTTTTGGATAAATAAGCAGAAGTGTGATTGCCAGATCATTTGATAGTTCTAGTTTTAAATATTTGAGGAACCTCCATACTGTTTTCCATAATGGTTATACCATTTTTCAATCTCACTGACAGTGCACAAAGGTACCAGCTTCTCCACATCTTCACCAACAGTTGTTGTTTTCTGTTGGAACCTGCAGGTTTGTCAACAGGTGGAGACAAATAAGGATGGGCAAGTAGCATAGTCACAGAGGTACTCACTTGTCGGTACTTACAATACATGCATATCCTCAAAAAGTCTGGCCAGTAGTGCAAACCACAGCATTTAATAGGGCAATAAACACGAATCACGTCCTCTCATAGTTCTGCTCCTTGTGAATAGGTACAGTCCACGGGTTACCTATTTTAGTCACAAATCTTTTCCTTTCAGATCTGGTAATTTTTTTCATCATTTTAATAATTCCTTAATTAAAATTTCTAGTTAAGGCTGGGCATGGTGGCACATGCTTATAATCCTAGCACTTTGGGAGGCCTAGATGGGCAGATCACTTGAGGTAAGGAGTTCAAGATCAGCCTAGCCAACATGGCGAAACCCCATCTCTACTAAAAAAAAAAAAAAAAAAAAAATTTCAAGTTCCCTTAATCACTGTTACTTTGTTCAGTGATGTACAGATAGCTGAGGTCACAATATTGCTTCAGTGTCTATCATTTTCTAATCTGATTTGTTGGATATCTTTCTCTTTCATCTCTTTTTTTCTTTCATAAAAATAGTTTTATGCTTTTATCTGAGCATTTTTTCTCTCATCTCCACTGTATTTAATTATTCACATTGTAGAAAGAGGGCTGTCTGGTTTTTCTGGCTGACAGAAACCTTTTTTCTTTAGGCAAAGTCTGTGGATTTATTTATTTGTGTAATTCATCCCCCTTTGCCTTGGTTTATTTCTTTAGCAATTTGATATTTTCTAAAATTTTATGATGTTCACATTTATTTTGGATTCATATAAAGAAAAAAGAAATAGATTTCCAGAAATTATTTTAAATATAGAAGGGAATATCTTTACCTTTATGTTGAATTTCTTGTATTTTATCTCTATTTTTTATAAAATATGTGAAAAACATTTTGACATATTCTATATTGGATAGATTTTTGTTATTTCCTCATTGTAACCCAGTTATAACCATATAAAATGCTAATATTTTCTGTAATATGGCCAGAAACCACTCCAGTTTTGAATATGGAAGGGACATTTTGACATTTTAGCAATTATCCTGTTTTTATTTTTTAAGAATACAATAGTGCCTTGGTATATGCAGGTGATTGGTTCCAGGACCCCTGTGTATACCAAAATTGGCACATATTCAAGTCTTGCAATCGGCATTGTGGAGTCTGGGTACAGGAAAAGCGGACCCTTCATGTAAGTGGGTTTCACATCCTGTGAATATTGTATTTTTGATCACCATTTAGTTGAAAAAATAATCTGTGTATAAGTGGAACCACACAGTTCAAACCCGTGTTGTTCAAGGTCAGCTGTTTTGATAATTGGCAAATGTTTATTGGATACCTACTACAAGCTAAGCAGTGTGCTAGAAAGAAACAGGAGATCTAGTGCAAATAAAGCGATGTCTTGGCTGTCTTGAGCTTATACTTTATTGTGGAAAACAAACAACAAAGAAAGAAAAAGCAGAAGAAAGGGTAAGAGGTCGGAGAAATATAGGCAGTAGAGATCTGGTTATTTAGGTAAAGTGGCTATGGAAAGATTCCTTCACAAGATGACATTTAGATGGAGAACTGAAAGAAGTGAGAAAGTGAGCTATGCAGGCCCGTGGAGGAAGATGCTTTAGGCAGAAAGAACAGTAAATGAAAAGGCTTTGAGGCTAGCTTGATGACTTTGAGAAACAGCATGGAGGCCCGTATGGCTGGAGTATAGTAAATGAGAGGGAGGGAGGTAGGAGATGAAATCAGAGGCCATGATAGTCACTTCTTATTCTGAGTGATAAGAGAAGC
The DNA here is from genome assembly GCF_003255815.1 of Theropithecus gelada. Classification (NCBI taxonomy): domain Eukaryota; kingdom Metazoa; phylum Chordata; class Mammalia; order Primates; family Cercopithecidae; genus Theropithecus; species Theropithecus gelada. The sequence goes on along the minus strand of NC_037684.1, from coordinate 39,585,832 downwards.
CATTGGAGGGTTTTGCAAAAGAGTGACATGTCTGATGAATGCTTTAAAAGGATAATTTCCTTGAAGTTTAATAATTTTACCTATGTCTTGGCATTCTTCATTCTATGTGACTTTTACAGTTTACCCTTTCTATTTGTATATTATTTTCATGTATAGTTTTCTTGTAATATGTCATTTAGTACATTTTCTTTTTCTACCATTTCTGTTCTTTAGGTACACCAACTAGGTAAATGCTGGATCTCCATTTTGTTTTTTTCTATGTTGGTTGTTTGCTCTTATAATTTTTACTTGCTCATAATGTCATTTCTTTCCCTTAATCTCATCCATAGATTGCTTTGTGCAAAAATGGTTTGCATAGTTTTTTCATTCAGCATAATCTTTCTTGCTTCTTTTTCGTGCCAGATTATGTTGAAAGAAGCTGCAGTTAGAACGTATACATCTGTTATTATTGAACCAGTTGTGTTATTTGCATGCCACTTAGTTTGTATAAGTGTTTTCTGATGACATTTTCTAGGATTTCCAGCCATGAGACTTCTTCCTCTGGACTATTCCTGTAATTATATTTGTTCTTCACTCAATTTTGTGGGATGTCTCATATATTTTGAGTCAGGAGAACACATGCCTTATATGTTTTACAATTTCAATATATGGGGCACCTGCATGTCTATTTCTATTTTCTGTTTTTTCCTCTGATTTTATTTCTTGGTATGCCTGTTATTTTGTGATTATTTGCCAAACATTATGCACAGAAATATTAAAGGCTCTGGATGCTGTTATCTTCTTCCAGAGAGGCTCTTCTGTCTCTTCTGAGAGGCAGCTGGTGTAGAGACAGATCACTGGATCCATTCAGGGACTGAATTGACTCAAGGCTGAGTTGCAGTCTTTGTAATCTTTGGTATGCTTTTGACTAACTTTCGCTCCTAGTGGTAGTCCTCAACACAGGTCTCAACTGAAAGCCTGTGATATTATTAATACTAGGAGCTCTTCTCCTTGGACAATCTATTTTACTTCTAAGTACAGTGATACTGCAGAAAACTCTAGTGTGCTTTTCTGAGGTTTTTTTTTTTTTTTCCACTTGGTTTCTTGGCTTCCTGCCCTGTAAATGCTAAGAATTTGACAAATTCGGCCAGGCGCAGTGGCTCATGCCTGTAGTGCCAGCACTTTGGGAGGCCAAGGTGGGCAGATCATTTGAGGTCAGTAGTTCAAAACCAGCCTGGCCAACATGGTGAAACCCTACCTCTACTAAAAATATGAAAATTAGCCAAGTGTGGTGGTGTGCACCTGTAATTCCAACTCCTCAGGTGGCTGAGGCAGGAGAATCACTTGAACCTGGGAGGTGAAGGTTGCAGTGAGCCGAGATCCAGCCTGGACAGAGCACGACTCCGTCTCCAAAAAGAAAAAGACAAAGAAAAAGAAAAAGAATTTGACAAATTGTCTTGAGGAGTAAACTGCTGGTGTGGTGCCCACTTCTCTGTGCATTGGTTTTGAGAGACCTTAGTTCCCCAAGTCCTGACTGCCTCGGCCACCATCTGCCCTTGTTTCCTTGCCCCATCCTCATCTTCTACCATTGGAAAATACTTCTAGTGTAAAAGCACCTCACAGGATGATGCCTCATCTCTATGAGGTTTCCAAGCTGCCTTAGAAGTTCTCAAGTGCTTTCGTACTAATTAAATCTTTCACTGGCCATGGTGGCACATGCCTGTAATCCTAGCACTTTGGGAGACCAAAATCGTGTGAGGCCGGGGTTTGAGACCAGCCTGGCCAACATAGCAAGACCCCATCACTACCAAAAAAGATACCAAAATTAGACAGGTGTGGTGGCATGTACCTGTAGTCCCAGCTGCTCAGGAGGCTGAGGTGGGAGGATCACCTGAGCCTGGGAGGTTGAGGCAGTAGTGAGCCAAGATCACACTATTGTATACCAGTCTGGGTGACAGAATGAGACCCTGTCTCAAAAAAAGAAAAGTCTGTCTGGGTTTTTCAGTTGTTACTATTGAAGTATGATCCGCTGCAAGCTACTCTTGTATAGCCAACTTACAACTTATTACAAACCCTGTAATATCCTCTTACAGGGTTTATTAGGATGGAATTTGCATTTCTATTTCTAGTTCATCTTGTCTGTTTTTGGTTTCTAAGAGAAGAAGGACTACAAATCATCTTTATTCCGCCATCTAAAACTGGAAAGCAAAGTATGTGTTCTTTGTTTCTTCCAGTTAATGAATATGCAGGACACAAAGGGTGTTTAGAATATATATTAGAAAATTGAAACTATTTTCTGAAAGGAGCTCCTAAAGCAGAGGGATAATGAAGAGACAAAGTGAAAAAGATGCATGAAGAAGAAATCGGAACTTCTGATGTTTGTCAGTTTGGAATTGTATGCATTTAAAGAATTTAATCTATAAACCACACTTTTAAGTTAGATAAGTCATTTACCTAGATTGGAAGCTGTTACACCAAAATTTAACTTGTATACCTATTTGGTTTTGTAATGAAGAAAGGATGAAATGAAGAAAGGATGTCAGGGTTGTAATATTATTTAATGCTGAAACTGCATCTTTAAAATGGTTGTCTTAGAACAAGTGTAACACAATAATTGAGTGCAACATCATACTAACCTGTTGCTATTACTCAAACTTATTAGAAGTTTAATTTTAAAACTGAAAATTAATTGTCCCTTCATCTAATGCTTGCTTACCCTAATTTTAGATAAAGTATCTAAAAGATGGTAAATACCTTTATCCACGTTTTAAATTGCAGTTCTACATAGGGGGAAATTCTAAATAAATATTAAATAATAGAGAAATGATTTAGTTGCGTGATAATCTTAATACTGTGGAAGAGTGGAGAAGTGCATTTTATAAAATGGCAAAGATGTTAAAAAATGAATAAAAATCTTGTGCACTAACACTACAACTAATTAAATGTTCTTATACACTTAAAAATATTTGTATCACTTATGTGAGCACCCTTGTGCTACAATTTTGGGGTTACGAATTTCCTTTAAAAATACTATTACGTTACTTTTATAATTATAACACATTTCAAAAACTAAAATGAAAAGCAAAGAACACTGGTAAGTAGTCAGCTAATGGGCGTACGTATAAAGAAGCGTAGAGACTGAAACCTTCCTGAGGATAGGAACTTTGTCTTATTTACTGCTATGTATCTACATTCCTTTTTTTTTTTTTTTTTTTTTTTAGACGGAGTCTCGCTCTGTCACCCAGGCTGGAGCTGGAGTGCAGTGGCGCGATCTCGGCTCACTGCAAGCTCCGCCTCCCAGGTTCACGCCATTCTCCTGCCTCAGCCTCCTGAGTAGCTGGGACTACAGGTGCTCGCCACCACACCCGGCTAATTTTTTGTATTTTTAGTGGAGACAGGGTTTCACTGTGTTAGCCAGGATGGTCTCGATCTCCTGACCTTGTGATCCGCCCACCTCGGCCTCCCAAAGTGCTGGGATTACAGGCGTGAGCCACCACACCCAGCCTATCTACATTTTTGAATATTACCAGCCTCAGTAAATATTCATTAAATGAATAAAAGGCTAAAAGTGTATAACTATGATGTTCTTATTTTTGTGGTAGTAAGCATTATTTCTTTAAAGACTTGGTTAATTTCAAGGTTGATTTAATTTTTACTACCATGGTTTATGATCCATTTGTTTTATTTATTCTTATAGATTATACATTTTCCTCAAGCTTCTTACTGATACAAAAGTATTACAACTGAGTGAGAGACTTTCTTAACCATGACATGTTCTTTTAGAACCACATGATCAAAGAACTGGAGGCCCGTGTCCAGCAGCTGACTGGAGAAACAGAGAACAGTAATTTACAGAGGCAGAAATTAATTCAAGAAAAAGCGGAACTTGAAAGATGTTACCAGATAACGTGTAGTGAATTACAAGAAGTAAAGGCAAGGTATTGTCTGAAATCAGATATCTATCAGGTGTAGCTATAAAGTGCTGATATTAACTGTATAAGTTATCTGCCAAAATTAATTACACCTTGTGCGTTTAGCCATGGGAAGTTCCTAAACTAAATACTGCTCTTTGCTTGTTTGTTTGTTTGTTTATTTATTTAGAGACAGGGTCTCTGTCTGTCACCCAGACTGGGGTGCAGTGGCGTGATCATGGCTCACTGTATCTCAAACTCGGGCTCACGCAATTCTCTCTCCTGATCCTCCCAAGTAGCCAGGACTGCAGGCATGCACCACCATGCCTGCCTAATTGTTCTGTTTTTATTTTTATTTATGTAAAGACAGGGTCTCACTCTGTTGCCCAGGCTGGTCTCAAAGTCTTTTTCTGAAGTGATCCTCTTGCCTTGGCCTCCTGAAGTGCTGAAATTTCAGGCATGAGTCACTGTACCTAACCTGTTTTTAACATAAGCAGAATGTTTAGAAGCAGTTGACAAAATGATGGATACTTATTTAATATATTGAATGGAAATGTATTTGGATTTAGCTGGTTAAAAACATTCATTTTAGAGATTGGTTTTAAATACATTGGAAGTCTATTTTATTCTCTTGTTTTTAGGTGTAACACACTGCATAAAGAGAAGGACCATCTTGTAAATGATTATGAGCAAAACATGAAACTGTTACAAACCAAATATGATGCTGATATAAACCTCCTAAAACAAGAACATGCTCTTTCAGCTTCTAAGGTATTATTTATGTTGGTAGATAATCCATGTGAAGTATTTATTCTCTCAGCCTAGAGCCATAGATAGCCAAGTAGAAATTATTTGGCATTTGAAATTAGTCTGTCTTTCACTTTATTCTTAAATTAACAGGAACTTCAGGAATTTTTATTGGTATTTAAAATGTTTAAAATTCTAAATGTCTACTATATAGCACAACACAAATGTTTAATAAACTGAATTCTGCTATAAGCTAATCATTTTAAGTGCCGAAGTTTTAAAAGGAGGAAACAAATAAATTCCATTGCTTAGTTGTATGAATAATACATTTTATAGAGTAATTATATGCGTTATTATTATTTTGAAATCTTGGTTCTGCTTTAGTTTTATAATTAACATTTTGAAGTTTTCTGTAAAGCTATTATTTTTATGTCAGTGTTACATTTCCATAACATTAAATATTATGTAGCATTTAATTTGTTTTTACTTTAAAATATTTTATTTTTATATCAGCATTACATTTTCATAATATTAAATACCCTGCTGCATTTAATTTATCCTTTTACTTTAAAAGATTAATTTTCTAGTATCTTTTAAAAACATTTTTCATTCAGATTTCTAGATAATTTTAATTCTGATTGAACTTTCAGAGGTAAAAAAAAAGGGACATTTTTTCAATCAGAAGGTGTAATATGGTACAAAAATCAATATTCTGCTTTTTATTCTTCTTAAAATCCTTCTAGGCATCTAGTATGATTGAAGAATTAGAACAGAATGTCTGTCAATTAAAACAGCAGTTACAGGAATCAGAACTTCAAAGAAAGCAACAACTAAGGGTGAGTCTCGTATTCCTACACAGAAGAACAATGGTCAAACACAGTTTTCTTGATTTAGATGTATAGTTGAGAGTCAATTAAAAAATAAAACTCAGAAATGCAGGTCGTCTTTTCTGATTCTTTTATCGCATTGTATAATTTTACATTTTATTTATCTTAGTAGAGATTGATGCTAATGAGATGTAGAGAATAAAGTATAATATTTGAATTGGAATGATCCCTTTTGAGATTAGTTTTAAAAATAAATTTTATTTAAATGTATTATTATTTTAGAATAATTTCCTTTTAAATTACCTGCCAATCTTCATAATTTCTCTCTTTCTTTCCCTCTTTCTTCTCGCCTCTCTCTCTCCCTCTGTCTCTCTCTTTTGCACCTTTTAGATCTTTTCTCTAGTGATCAGAAAATACCAAGGACTGTTATATGATGTAACTTCAAATTTATCATTTCTATATTTATTGACTTAGTCATTTTTAAAGTAATCTCTTAATCTTAAGGGTCAGAAATATTTTCTTATACTGTAAAACAAGTACTTCCGAGAATAGTAATATCTTCAGATGACTAAGATTTTATGCCTTGCAGTATAAAGCTACTCAAATTTCTGCCTGTAGGGCTTACTCAATAATATACAAAACTCTGAACTAAAGTTTGACATTAAGTAGATTGACTGATTTCATTGGGTTGCTAATTTTATTGACTCTAGTATAATTTAAAGTATAGTAAATATAAACATTTATCATTCACAGGATCAAGAAAATAAGTTTCAAATGGAGAAAAGTCATTTAAAACACACCTATGAAAAAAAGGTAATATGTTTTATGGGAAGCTATAAAATATTTAAAATAGCAAATGAGGCATTAAGGCGAACTGATTTTTATAAAACCATACATTCTCACCTTTAAAGAATAACTTGTTTCTTTGTCTTTTTTTTTTTTTTTTTTTTTTTTTTTTTTTTTTTTTTTTTTTTTTTTATACAGAGCCTTGCTCTGTCACCCAGGCTGGAGCAGTGGCGCAATCTCGGCTCAGTGTAGCTTCTGCCTCCCGGGTTCAAGGGATTCTCATGCCTCAGCCTCTTGAGGAGCTGGGACTACAGGTGTGCACCACCATGCCTGGCCAATTTTTGCATTTTTAGTGGAGAGGGAGTTTCACCATTTTGGCCAGGTTGGTCTCAAATTCCTGGCCTCAAGTGATCCGCCCGTCTCAGCCTCCCAGAGTGCTGGGATTACAGGCATGAGCTGCCACACCTGGCCAAGAATAATTTGTTTCTAAGTTAATTTCAGCTAACCAGTAATTAAATTTTGCTTATTTATTTTTCCTGTTTATATAATAAACAACTGCTTCAGTTCAATTTTTAGTTATATCAACATTAAAACACTGCTTGCATGTTACATTTAATGAGTGAAGAGTACAGTTGGCCCTTCATATCCATGGATTTCACATCCGTGGATTCAATCAACCACGGATCAAAAATATTCAGGAAAAAAAATTACACAAAGGTTCAAAAACCATAACTTGGATTTGCCGTGTGTTAAGTACTATGTTGAATTCATGTGAATGAAGTGATGTGTAAGCATTAGATTAGGTACTATGTAAGTTATTATGAGATGACTTAAAGTATATAGGAGGATGTGTGTAGGTTATATGCAAATACTACACCATTTTATAAAAGGGACTTGAGCATCCGTGGATTTTGGTATCCTCAGGGGACCCTGGCACCAATTCCCCATGGATGCTGGGGGACAACTATATTATTATCTTAACCTCTCATAATAACATGTTGAAATTATATTTTCTTTCTACCAGTTTAAAAATATACAATCGATGGGATGTATTTGGTATTCTGTTGTGTCATACGTGCAACAAGAACTTTAAACATTTAACAAAGGAACCTAAAACAATGAAAGTACTGACTACTACTTGAAAAAGATTAGCAATTGTTCGTTGTTTATAGTACTATTTCAACTGATATACGTGGATATCCCTCCTGTAATAACTAGGGGGTTATTGACACACTTAATACCTTAGGCAGTAAAGTGCCGAGTTTTATAGATTTATTTTTAAAATTTTTGTGTAAATTTGACAGGTACTAGCACAGTTTTTTTACATGGATATATTGCATAAGCATGAAGTCTGGGCTTTTAGTGTAACCATTTCCCAAATAATGGACCCATTAGGTAATTTCTCATCCCTTGTCCCCTCCTAGCCTCCCACCCTTCCAAATCTTCAGTGTCTGTCATTCCACACTCTCCACAATCTATGTTCGTGTGTACCCATTATATAGCTTCCACTTACAAATAAGAACATGTGGCATTTGACTTTCCCTTTCTGAGTTGTTTCATTTAAGATAATGTACATGCAAATGGTGTGTGTTTGTGTGTGGTCTATATATATCTATATGTGCGCGCATGTGTGTGTGTGTGTGTATGCCACGTTTTCTTTATCCAGTCATCCATTTATCGACAGTTGATTCCATAGTTTGCTATTGTAAATAATGCTGTGAGAAACCTATGAGTACTGATCTTTTCCTTTGGGTAGATACCCAGAAGTGGAATTGCTGGCTCAGATGGTAGTTTTATTTCTAGTTCTCTGAGAAGTCTCTATACCGTTTTCCTTGGAGGTTATACTAATTTACATTCCCACCAGCAGAATGTTAGTGTTTCTTTTCTCTGCATCCTCACCAACATCTGTTATTTTTTGGCTTGTTAATAATAGCCATTCTGACTAGAATAAGATGGTATCTCATTGTGGTTTTAATATGCATTTCTCTAATGTTTAGTGATGTTAAGTATTTTTTCATAGGCCTGTTGGCCTTTTGTATGTCTTTTTTGAAAAAGGTCTACTCATGTCCTTTGCCTTCTTTATAATCGGTTGTTAATTATTATTATTATTATTTTGTTGCTGCTGTTGTTGTTTGTTCCTTGTAAATTCTGGATATCAGTCCCTGGGCCAGGTGCATAGTTTGCAAATATGTGCTCCTATTCTGCAGGTTGTCTTTTCACTCTATTGATTATTTACTTTGCTTTCTAGAAGCTTTTTAAAAAATTAAGTCCCATTTGTCTGTTTTTGTTGCTTGTGCTTTCGAGGTCTTAGTCATGAATTCTTTGATTAGACCAATGTCCAGAAGAGTTTTCCTAGGTTTTCTTCTAGTATTTGTAAGGTTTCAAGTCCTACATTTAATTCTTTGATCCATCTTGAGTTGATTTTTATATATGGTGAGAGATAGGGATTCAATTTCATTCTTCTGCATATGGCAATTCAATTAACTGACCACCATTTATTGAAAAGGGTGTCCTTCCCCCAGTATATGTTTTTGTTGACTTTGTCAAAGATCATTTGGCTGTAGTTATGTGGTGGTGTTTCTGGGTTCTGTATTCTGTATTACCTAACAGAATACAGATCTATTTTTATGCCAGTTCCATGCTGTTTTGGTTACTATAACCTTGTAGTGTAAGTTGAGGTGAAATAATGTTATGCTTCCAGTGTTGTTCTTTTTGCTTTGGATTGCTTGGCTAATCTGGCTCTTTTTTAATGCTATATGAATTTGAGGATTGTTTTTTCTAAGTCTGAGAAAAATGATATTGATATTTTTGTAGGGATTGCATTGAATCTTAGATTGCTTTGTGAAATATGGTCATTTTAACAGTATTAATTCTTCAAATCCGTGAGCATGAGATGTTTTTCCATTTGTTTGTGTCATCTACAACTTCTTTCTTCAGTGTTTTGTAGTTTTGCCTCCTTTTACCTCCTTGGTTAAATATATTCTTAGTTTTTTTTTTAATAACTTTTGTAAATGGGATTGCTTCTTGATTTGGTTCTCAGCTTGTTTTTGATACTTAGAAATGCTACTGGTTTTTATACATTGATTTTGTATCCTAAAATTTACAGAATTCAGCTATAAAATCTAAGAGGTTTTTTTGGAGGGGAGAAATCTTTAGGGTTTTTTTTAGGTATAAGATCATATTATCAATAACTGATATAATTTGACTTCCTCTTTTTCTATTTGGATGGCTTTTATTTCTTTTTCTTGCTTGATTGCTCTGGCTAGGACTTCTAGTTCTATGTTGAATAGGCATGGTGAAAGTGAGCATCCTTGTCTTATTCCAGTTCTTATTGGGATTGCTTTCAACTTTTCCCTGTTTAGCGTGATGTTGTCTGTGGGTTTGCCACACAGATCCTTTATTATTTTGAAGTGTATTCCTCCTATGCCTAATTTGTTGAGGGTTTTTATCATTAGGGTATGGTCAATTTTATCAAACGCTTTTTCTGCATCTGTTGAGAAGGTCATATGGTTTTTGTATTAATTCAATTTATGTGATGAATCACATTTAATGATTTGCATATGTTGAATCATCCTTGCCTCCCTGGAATAAAACCCACTTGATCTTGGTGTATTACGTTTTTGATGTGCTGTTGGACTTGATTTCTTTGTATTTTATTAAGAATTTTTGCATATATGTTCATCAGGGATATTGGTCTGTACTTTTTTTGTTCAGGCTTTTAAAAATCAATTTTGTCAATCTTTGTCTTTTAAGTAGAACATTCATTCCATTTGCATTCAAGGTTAATATTCATATGTGAGTTTTTTTTTCTTGTTATAATGTTATCTAGTTGTTTCATAAATTCTTTGTTTCTTTTTTCTCTGTCTTTGTGGGTTGGGGTTTTGTCATGTCGCTATTTAATTTCTTTCTCTTCCTCCTTTGTGCAATTGCTTTGTAAGACCTGTAAGTTTATACGTAAATGTGTTTTTATGATGGTGAATACAGAGCTTTCATTTACATGTTTAGAACTCCTTTGAGCATTTATTATAGAACCAGCCTAATAGTGACAAATTCCCTCAGTATTTGCTTGTCTGGGAAATACCTTATATTTCTTCTGTTTATGAAGCTTATTATGTCAGGATATAAAATTTGTGGTTGACAGTTTCTTTTTAAGCACTCTGAAGATAGGATCCCAATCTCTTCTGGTTTGTAAAAGGGTTATGCTGAGAAGTCTGATGTTTTTTTCTTTATAAGTGACTAGATGCTTTTGTCTTGCTGAATTTAGGATTTTTTCCTTCGTGTTGACTTTAGACAACATCTGATGACTATTTCTCATGGTGAATTGCATCTTGCAATATCTTTTTCTAGTGTTTGTTGCACAAGAAGTATGTGGACGTTTAAATCTCTTGCTAGACTACAGAAGTTTTTGTCAATTATTTCCTCAAATAGGTTTTCTAAACTTTTTACTTTTTGTTCTCTTTCGGGAATGCCAGTGATTTGTAACTTCAGTTGCTTTATGTATTCCCATACTTCTCAAAGGCTTTGTTCATTCTTTTTAAATTTGTTTTTAGTTTATTTTTGTTTAACTGCATTAAGTCAAAAGTCTTGTCTTCAAGTTCTGAGAATTTTCTTTTCTGCTTGGTCTAGTCAATTGTTGAAGCTTTCAGCTGTATTTTGTAATTTCTTAATTATTCATTTCCAGAAATTGTTTTTTCTAAGATGTCTATCTCATTGGCAAGTTTTAAAAATTTATATCCTGAATTGATTTTGTGATGTCTTTGTGTTGGTTTTCAGAATATCTTTTATCTCATTGAATCTCTTTAAAATCAGTATTTTTAATTCTTTATCTGGCATTTCTTTTTTTCTTTTTTTTTTTTTTTTTGAGGCGGAGTCTCGTTCTGTCACCCAGGCTGGAGTGCAGTGGCGCAATCTCGACTCACTGCAAGCTCTGCCTCCTGGGTTCACACCATTCTCCTGCCTCAGTCTCCCGAGTAGCTGGGATTACGGGCGCCCGCCACCATGCCCGGCTAATTTTTTTGTATTTTTAGTAGAAACGGGGTGTCACCATGTTAGCCAGGATGGTGTCGATCTCCTGACCTCATGATCCACCCAAGTCAGCCTCCCAAAGTGCTGGGATTACAGGCATGAGCCATTGTTCCTGGCCTTTATCTGGCATTTCAAAAATTTTATTTTGGTTAGGATCCATTGCTAGAAAATTACTGTGTTCCTTTGTGGGTACTATACTACTCTGCTTTTTCATACTTCTGGTATTATTATGGTGATTTATTCACATCTGGAGAAATAGTAACTTCTTATTTTTGAATTTCATTGAAATGTAACTTTTTTTTTCTTGCGGATATAACTATGAAGTATGTTGAGTAGAGCTGTTTACTTCTGGATATGTTAAGTGTTAAAGCTTTGCATGATTTCCTTGGTTGTAAACAAGCTTAGTGTGGTGACTTTCTCAAATACTGGTTGTAGTAGTGGTGTACCTGGAAGGGAAGCGGGCTCATAGCCTCCTGAGAAGCCACACTGGCATTGATGATTGTGGTAGCAAAGGGCATGGAATTCTTATGTTATTCCTAAGCACTGTGCATTTGTGTCAGCAGATTTACTATGGGGTTTGCAGGTCAGCCTCCAGACCAGTAGGTGGCACTTGCAGGTAAAAGCCAGTTGCTCTTGTAGGAATAAAGTTTATGCTTGATCTTTGTTAACCATGAGAGGTACTTCATTGCCCAGGCAATGGCTGGGCCATAGAATATTCAGTGGACTGGATCATGTGCTCAGTCTCAGTGGAGGCCAAATCTGGGCAGAGCCAGACTGGGCAAGTCTGCATTCACACCTCCTAACAGTGGGCACAAGCGCTAACACTGACAGGGGTCTAGAGGCAGTCAGCATGTGACTGGAGATAAGGCTAGGCAAGAAACAGAGCAGCCACTGCTGCACCGAATTCTCTGCATGGGAAGTGATGGGTTTCCCACGTGCCTACTCCAGGTAACAGGGAGAGGGACCCACCTCTCACTCTTCAGACTTGAGGGAGCTCACATCCCTATTCCAAGTAAGGGAGCCAATTGGAACACTCAGAAATGTTACGTGCAGTTTTTTACTTTATTTTTCAAAGCTGCCTGTGGCCACAAAACCCACTACCCAGGCAAAACCATGCCTTTTCAGCAACTCTCCTCCTATTTCAGTCTATGAAGGAGGGGTATCCCAATTCTAGCACCCACAACTGGATTGCACACCACACTTACCTGTAAGTTCTGGCTGTGAGAGCTCTTTGCCTGCTCCAGATCCAGCACTCCAAATCCTGGCCCAAGACTAATGCTGGTGCTGCCGCCACTGCTAGGTTTCAGGCCCACTCAGCTTGATATGAATTAGACTCAAGAATGGCATTGTCCTGTTGGGTGCCAGGTCTGAGACAATGCCTGGCGTACTTCCTGGTATTCCTTTTCACACTCTTCTGGCCTCTCTCCTAGTTATATCCAGGGCTTGGGAGGGACAGGGTGTTCCCCATGGCCTAGGTTACACAGTTCCCCAATAGACAGGTAGATTACAGAGGGACATTCTCTTCCCCTCTCCTATATTGGAGCTTCACTCAGTTCTCAACCAGACCTAGCCACTGTCTCCCTGCTCACCTTCTCTTCCCCAGTATCTGAAGTTTTCTTTCACTTTCTGTTGATTTTTCATTCCCTTCTTGGACAAAATTCTTCCAAGTAGATAAGGCATGTTGGGAAGGCCTCTGGTCCACCATCTCGGGAAAAACAGAGTTCTATAGATTTCTGACTATGAAACTTAAGTTTCTAAATTGTTTTTTGGTATAAGATGTAGAAAGTAAAAGAGTAGTTAAATGGCAAAGGTTTTGTTGCTGCTTTTATCACTATCTGCTGTTTCAACATTTATCAAATCAACTTGTAACATACAAAATAATAGAAAATGAAAAAAGTTAACATTTATTTAGAATAAATACAAATTAAAATTAAATATGGTTTATATCACAAAATGTTAAAGATGCTTTGTAGTACCACATCTTGTTTATCCATATAGTCACTCAGCAGATACCCATTAAATGGTTATATTGGGGAAGGTATTATATTAGGTACTGGGGTGGGGTTGAGGATGAATTAGACATAGATTCTGCCCTCCATGAGCTTCATGTATAGGAAGAAATCTGTTTCTGTCATTTGGAAAAGTGTTTCTAGTAACATGTATTGACCTGCACGTGTGCTTTTTGAAATCATAATAGATTTCCTTATTGTTGCAGTTCTAATGCAGCTCAATACAAGGTGTTAAGTATATTTCATATGAAATGGACATACTTTTTCATAATCCTTGCTTCCTGTATAAGGCATCAGTGTCTTCTGGGTGTACTTGTTAGTCCACTGTTCATTCTTTGGGCAGATCACTGGCTGTCCATCCATTAAGGAAGAGCTTCCTGGCTTCCTGCTCTGTTGCAGTCTGGTAAGCCGTCTTCCTGATATTCTGGTATGTATGTGCCTGTGAGACAGACGGGTTGTGGTGAGGAGAAAGAGATGCACTGGCTATTTGTAAAATAAGGTTTTCCTATCCCAGGCTTCATTACATCCTACTGAGGACTGTTGCACACATAGAGATAGACCTAGAAAGGAAGTCTTTCTGCTTCCATTATCTTTTCTTGGGTATTTAGCTTCTAAGTAAACTAAGGTTTCTGCTATCAGTCTCCCTCCCTGGTGAATGTACACTAGAAAGTGAATATTAGAGCTCAGTTCATCTGTATCCAGTAGCCTGCTGACCATTCCTACTCTATTTCACTTCAAGGAGCAGACCTAAATCCTTTTTATTAGGTATCTTAACTACAGTGATTCCCTTCCCATGCGGTATCAATTGACCTTGCTTTTTAATAACATTACTTGTTAAAGTGTATTAGTTGTTTTCACTGTAAATAAGATTTGTTTAAAATAATAACAATCTTTAAAAGAAAAATAGCCATCGTTCCTATTGCATATGTTCCTAGCATTATTTACATTGGAAGAAAATGTTGCTCAGCATACTACTTTTTATTTTACAATTAATTTCATAATCTCCCCCTTTTACATTGACATCTGTTTTTCTTTCTTTATTAAACCTGCTGTGATCTCAAGCCTTGAAGTTTTGATGTCTTACATCCCTCTCAGGGAATATCCTTTTTGATAGCTCAAAGACCTGACATAAATCTTCCGTAGCCCTGGACTGTGTAACTGTAGAACTAAATGGGATGTATAGGGTTTTTTGTTGTTGTTGTTAGTGTTACAGGTGTGCACATTCAATAACTTTCGGTATAAAACTTAGTTCTAAATATCTCTTTAGGAGGAGGAAATGCCATTGAATGACATTGTTCTCTCCTGCCTATGAGACAGCAGCAGGACAGGAGCATAGGATTCTAACTTGTCTTTGAGGTAAAAGAAACAGCATCAGATGCTGTCCCTAATTTAAGCACACACATATTATGTAATGGTCTTTATTGATCTCTAGTGGCTATTGCCTGCTCTTAAGATCTTTGAACATCAAACAAATAATAAGTAGTAAACTGAAATGTCATTGTTTGATGAAGTGTCCTCATCTGTTAAATCAGGAAATGGTTTGACTAAATTATTTTACTAGCAAGGAAACACCTGCCCCCTACAAATAACCTATTGCTTGTTTTCCAAACAGTTACCAGAGAGTAAAAGATGGTGCTGTTTACCTAGAGAAACATGCCAGACATATGTTAAGTACCTATGTTCTAAAATGTACTGAATTGAAATATCTACTTACAACCATTCTGATGGAACTGTTTAACAAATGAGATACGAAGTCTAATGGACTTCACAATCCTTAAAATATAGTTATTCCAATGCCTAGCAATCATGTGTACTTTGTAAAATCATGTTTAAAATAGTCACAGCTTTATATTTAACATATTGGAAAGTGTTTTTGAACTACTACTGACATAATTTTTAAGAGTACGTGTACCTTTAGTGATGTTTTAAAATGTGAAATTGTGCAGTGAAAAGATTTATGGAAGTTATGCAACCTAATCCCCCATATTTTTCATATTGGGAAGCAGAGGTCATAGCAGTTAAGAGGCATTGCGGAGTTATTCAGCTAGTCAGTGTTTGGGTCAGTACCTCGTCTGTGCACTTTACTATGCTATGGTGTCTGCCACAGTATATCTAGTTTCTGATGTATAGCACAATCTCTTTCTTATTTACACAATATTCCTTTTGTGATTACCTAAATTCTTGGGGTGCAAGGGAGCAAAAAAATATATTTAGTGAATATTCAATAAATGTGCTTATGGCTATTTAAGTCAATTATTTATAGCACATTCTCATGTTTGAGAATATATTATGTATCCTTGACTATCTGGTTTGTGTTTTCATTATGTATCACTTTTAAATTCTTTTCTGGTATTAACAATTTATAGTGGGGAAAGGATTACAAGCAAATCATTTATTGCTTACTACCATTTGTACATTAAAAAGGAATGGTTGGCAATAGTATTATCTCCTTCTACGTTGTTTGTTTCTTTTATGTACAAACAAAGATTTTTTTTTTTTTTTTTTATCCGAGACGGAGTCTTGCTCTGTTGCCCAGACTGGAGTGCAGTGGCACAATCTCAGCTCACTGCAACCTCTGCCTCCCGTGTTCAAGTCATTCTCCTGCCTCAGTCTCTCGAGTAGCTGGGATCACAGGCGTGTGCCACCACGCTCGGCTAATTTTTGTATTTTTAGTAGAGACAGGATTTCACCATGTTAGCCAGGATGGTCTCGATCTCCTGACCTCGTGATCCGTCTGCCTCAGCCTCCCAAAGTGCTGGGATTACAGGTGTGAGCCACCGTGCCCAGCACAAACAAGGATTTTTTTTTTTTTAAACCCACCAAAAGTATTGATCTCTTCTGTTTTGCCGAGATCCGTATGCAATGATTTCTCACTTTTCTGGTGTTTACTTATATCACCCACAACTATCTGGAATATAGGTAAAAACTAAAAATGCCATCCAAAAAGGCTCTTAAACAATACAGATATATTCAATTAAGAAAAAACAGATTTAAAACAATACTTATTGACTACTGGAGTATGGGCTAGATATTATCCTGCGTCCTAGGGATATAAAAATGAGAAACAGTTTCTACCTTAAGAAACCCCCAGCTCAAAAGTATGGTCATTGGCATGTTGATGTTTACCTCAGAGGGGAGTCCCTCATTTTCCCGCCCAGAGAATTTCATTCTAATAATTTTAGAAGCAATAAATTAGATCAAGGTGCTTGTGTTAGCACACTGACAAGTATCAAGAAATGGCAGCTGAAAACTTGTCAGAGGTGAAGATTCAACAATGAATGATAAAAAGCAGTTA
The DNA here is from genome assembly GCF_003255815.1 of Theropithecus gelada. Classification (NCBI taxonomy): domain Eukaryota; kingdom Metazoa; phylum Chordata; class Mammalia; order Primates; family Cercopithecidae; genus Theropithecus; species Theropithecus gelada. The sequence goes on along the minus strand of NC_037684.1, from coordinate 39,569,253 downwards.
CAAAAAGTCAAAATGCTTAGCAAGTCAGGTACTACTTTCTAAAAAGGTAGACAGACTAAGGGAATTACTGTGTTGTGGCACACTGTGATTTTGGGTGTTCATAATAACCTTGAGTTATTCAATCCGAGAAGGTAATAATAATGTTTCACATATACTGAGCATTTATGATGTTCCCCATATTGTTCTAAGGTCTTTACATCAAGTAATTTATTAACTTATCACAATTCTTTGATATACTCATTGTTATCCCAATTTTTCAGAGGAGCCAACTGAGGCAAGGAATGTTATGTGGTTTGTGAAGGAACAGGGACACAAATCCATGCCATCTGATTGTGAGCTTGGACTCATAATCAGTGTGCAATTTTAGAGATAGATTTTTCTCAAAAAGTTAATTTTTTGAAGCTTCCCATTTAAAGGGATAAATCTCAATTGTGCTTTTATGCAGGCAGTTCTGAGTCCCAGAAAAAAAAAAAAATCAGCAGTAGAAGGGAAACTACTGGTACATGGTACATTGGAGGCACAGTGCCAATGTGCAAAATACCTATTGACTTGTCAGCAACTCTGATAGCAATTCCTTGTTGGTTTCCCATGTGACGTATCATTTTAGACTACCAGTGAAGCAGGCCGTGGCTTGAGGAGAAACGTGCCTCCTCAGTAAAGCAGCGTAACCTAGTGCAAACCCTCCTGGGAATTGGTTTTAGCTGTATCTCTGCGAGGGAGATCACACTTAGAGACCCGTAATAGAAGCACAGTTACAGCCCCTATAGTTTTTGTCAAGCAGCAGACTGAATGGTGTTCTGAATGTCAAGCACCAAATCTGAGTGGTGTATGGTGTTCAAGAATGAGGAGGAGAACAGAACCAAAATGGAGTCTGTGGGAAAGTATTGTAGAAGAAAGGAATGAGAGCATTATACAGAAGATTCAGAGGAAGGAGTTTCTCCTGAAAATGTATTACTCCAGAAGAAAATGTTTAAAAATTCACCAGTAGCATACAAAAAGATACGATATCTATGAAGGAGGAACAGATACCATAAGGAAAGAAAGGGATGAAGTGAAAATTGTCATAAGGAAATCGTAAGGAAACCAAAAGTACAATAGCAGACTTAAGATCACATAGGAGCTGGTTGGGTTAGGTCGGATTTTGTAAAGAATTAAATCAGCGATATGAAGGCAAGGCATAATGACCTTTCAGACTGCAAAAGAAAGGGACAAAGAATCAAAAATTTTGAGGAAGGTGATGTTAAGGCAGAAAATATAAAACCAGTATACAACAACTGATATTTTTGAAGGAAGGCTTAGAATAAAGTAACACAGAAATAACTAAAGATATGAGAAAACTTTTTAGAAGGTCTGTGTATGTAATTTTAAAGATTCCACTCTTTATCAGCTAAAAATCAATACAAGAAGATTTTAAAAAATGTTTGAATTACAGTATAAAGAGAATGATTTTTATAAATGTCCAGACCAGGGGAAAGGGAAAGCAAAGATTAGGTGACTTTAGTCTTCTTATTTACAAACCTAAATGTCATAAAACAATAGAGAAACTAACATATGCTGTGTTTTAGGCCAAAATGTTGTGACCTAAGAATCTTGTACCATATGCATAAAGGCAGCAGAATGACAGTATTGAATGTGCAAAGCCTCAAAAGATGTAGCACTTGGATATTCTTTTTGAAAAATAAAATTACTGGATGATGGACTTTAATCAACCTAAGGATAAACAAAAAATCAAATCAAACAAAAAAATTACTCAAGAATGAAAAAGTACTGGTGAATGCCAAAATTAAAATAGAGATGAATTTAAATATTTATTGTGTACCACAATATAAACAATGGAAATGTCAGAAGAGAATCTTGAAAAAGAAGGTATGTAAGGTTAAAACAATTTAAAACCACTATCTGCCTCAGCATCTCGAGATGATATACAAGAAAACCAAAATGGCTAGGAGAGGGAGAAGTAAACATATGCCAAGATATTATTTTAACAGGGCATAGGTATTAGTTTTTAACTTGCTGAATATTAGAGGGATGTAGATTAAAAATAATTGTGAAATATTTATGGCATCATTGGTGTAGTTAAAATCTGTTTCCAAAGACAATGTCCTTGACAAAATACTAGCAAACCAAATTCAACAGCACATCAAATGATCAGGCACCATGACCAAGTGGGTTTATTGTTGGGATGCAAGGATTGCTCAAGATAGGTAAATCAATAAATGTGAGAAAGGATGGCTGACTAGATGCAGCTAGAAAGAATGTTTGCCCCCACGGTGTAGGACATTGGGAAGACTGGCGCATTCCAAGCCAATCTTCAGAGGGAAGTTATTGAGAGTGGACAGTGGGAGGACAGAGACACTGGACTGAAAGGGGAGGAAGCTGGGAACCCTGCATGGGGCTGCCATGCACTGGGTCTTCTTCCTGGCTCCTAATGACTCCTGGGAAATGGGTGAGTTGAGCAGGCAAGGAGCGAGCTGCTCTTGCCTTGGACCTCTGGAATCCTGGCAGCAGAAGACCCCGTGACTCCCACACTTGAGCTGGCAGAGAGAGTTGCTTAGAGAGACGGTTGGGGCAGGACTCCAGCCTGTACGGAGCCCAGAGAGTTTTGATGCGGGAATGTCTGCAGGGGAGCATGGCTGGGGTCGCCTATTCCCTAAGGCTGACCATGTTCCTCTGGGAGACTCTAGCCTTAAAAAATTGTTGAACCTGAACAGAGCAGATGGGGCCAGTCTTACCTGAACTTTCCCATCTGCTGGCCTCTCCTAGGGCCATAGCCTGGCTTTGCCTGCTTACAGTGCAGTCTTCAGATGCCCAACCAGGATGCCACCCCAGGGTCCTCATCATAGCTCCTGTGCTGGCAGACTGTGCCAGATTGTCAGAGAGCTCCTGCAGAGTGGCCCCCACTGACATGCACCGGCCTGCTTACACTCTCCCTCTACTGCAGCCTCCCCCATGCTGTTTACCAGCAAGCACTCACCCATGGCCATCCCGCTATTGCCATATCGACACGTGTGCGTGGGTGAACCTTGCCCTTCCATGCTGGTGTGGTGATGTGCGTGCACCCCACTGCGCCATTGCTGCCAGCGTGAATGCACTTGTCGCCCACATGCTGCTGTGTTGCAGTGCTGCCATTTTTGGCATGAAAGCACTCAGGGAGTCCAGTGGCCCTGTCTCCCACCACCATTGCCACCAGTGTGAATATGCACAAGGAGTTTGCCAGCCCCACCCTAGCCAGAAACCCACTGCTATGCCAATGCTGCCACCAGTGTGAATGCACACACAGATGCCAGTGACCCCTCCCCTCCATGGTGCCACTGCTGCCACTGTGAATGTGCATATAGAGGCTGGCAGTCACTGGTCTGCCAGTGCCCCACCCCAGCTGACAAGGGTGAAACCTGCTGTACTACCACTGCTGCTGGCAGATGCAAGCAAGCATGAATCACATTGCCACTGCCTGATGAAGCACTTTGGCTGGCACCACTCATTGAAGTGTTGTGGCCATCAGACCAGGAACACTTTGGCCCATTTAACACAGCAGGTTCCCAACTTTGAGGGACCAGAGAGCAAAGCCAGTGACCCGATACCAGCCCCTTAGAGTTAAAGTATACAGTGTGGGAGTATTGAGCTGAACCTTGGCCCCCTCAAAATCTACTAGAAATGAAGCCAGTGGATGGACCCCACCTTCCAGTTGATGGAAGCCACAAACCCCCAAAGACATCAGTGGAGATAAAAGCAAAAAACAAAACAACGCAACCATCCAAAGGGCAGCAACTTCAAAGGTTGAAGGGATATGAGCCCACACAGATGAGAAAGAACCAGAGCAAGAACTCTGGCAACTCAAAAAGCCAGAGTGTCTTCTTACCTCCAGACACCCACGGTAGTTCCCCAGCAATGGTTCTTAACCAGGCTGAAATGACAGAAGTAGAATTTAGAATATGAACAGGAATGAAGATGATTGAGATTCAGGCGAATGTTGAAACCCCATCCAAGGATTATAAGGCATACAATAAAATGATACAGGATCTGAAATATGAAAATGCCTTTTTAACAAATAACCAAACTTACCTGATAGAGCTGGACAATTCACTTCACGAATTTCAGAATACAATCACAAGTGCTAACAGTAGAATCAACCAAGCTGAGGAAAGAATCTCAGAGCTTGAAGAATGGCTATCTGAAATAACTAGGTAGACAAAAATACAGAAAAAAAAGTAAAATGAAAACAACTTCAGAGAAATATGGGATTATGTGAAGAGACCAAATCTATGACTTATTGATGTCCCTGAAAGGGAAAGAATGCAAGTAGCTTGGAAAATATACTTCAGGTTATCGTTCATAAAAATTTCCCCAAACTTGCTAGAGAGACCAACATGTAAATTTAGGAAATGCAGAGAACCTTTGCAAAGTACTACACAAGAAGACCATCCCCAAGACATGTAGTTATCAGATTCTCCAAGGTCAAAATAAAAGAAAAAATATTAAAGACAGCTAGAGAGAAGGGGCAAATCACCTACAAAGTGAAGCCCATCAGGATAAAAACAAACCTTTCAGAAGAAACCCTACAAATCAGAAGACACTGGGGGCCTATATCCAGCATTCTTAAGGAAGAGAATTTTCAGCCAAGAGTTTTATGTCCAGTCAAACTAAGCTTTATAAGCAAAGGAGAAATAAGATCCTTTTCAGACAAGCAAATGCTAAGGGATTTCATTACCACCAGACCTACCTTACAAGAGGTACTGAAGAGAGTCCTAAACATGGGAAGGATAGACTATTACCAGCCACTACAAAAACACACTTAAGTACATAGACCAATGACACGATAGAGCAACCACACAAACAAACCTGTAGTACAGCAAGTTTCACCCTTGTCAGCTGGAGTGGGGCACTGGCAGACCAGTGACTGCCAGCCTCTATATGCACATTCACAGTGGCATCAGTGGCACCATGGAGAGGAGGGGTCACTGGCATCTGTGTGTACATTCACACTGGTGGCAGCATTGGCATAGCAGTGGGTTTCTGGCTAAGGTGGGGCTGGCAAACTCTAGCTGCATAGTAACCAGCTAACAACATGATGTTAGGATGACAGGATCAAATCAGCATATATCAATACTAACCTTGAATGTAAATGGGCAAAATGCCCTAATTAGCAGGCACAGAGTGGCAAGTTGGATAAAGAGGCAAGACCCAATAGTATGCTGTCTTTGAGAGACACATCTCATAGGCAGTGACATCCATAGGCTCAAAGTAAAGGGATGGAGAGAAATCCACCAAGCAAATGGAAAACAGAAAAAGCAAGGGTTGCTATTCTAATTTCAGACAAAACAGCCTTTAAACCAACAAATATCAAAAAAAGACAAAGAAGGACATTACATAATGATAAAGGGCTCAATTCAACAAGAAAACCTAACTATCCTAAATATACATGCACCCAGCACAGGAGCACCCAGACTCATAAAGCAAGTTCTTAGAGACCTCTGAAAAGACTTAGACAACCACTGGATAATGATGGGAGACTTCAATACCCCAAGGGAGAAAACTGACAAAGATATTCAGAACCCAAATTTGACCCTTGACCAAATGCATGTATAGACATCTACATAACACTCCACCCAAAACAACAGAATATATATTCTTCTCATCCGCACATGGCACATACTCTAAAACCAAGCACACAATTGGACACAAAGCAATCCTTAGCAAATAAAAAAAGCAAAATTATACCAGCTACACTCTTGGACCATGGTGCAGTAAAAATAGAAATTAATACTAAGAAAATCACTCAAAACCATATAATTACATGGAAATTAAACAACCTGCTCCTGAATGACTTTTGGGTAAATAATGCAATTTAGGCAGAAATCAAGAAATTCTTTAATGAGATTAAAGATACAATGTACCAGAATCTTTGGGATATAGCAAAGGCAGTGTCAAGAGGGAAGTTCATAGTGCTCAGCACTCATATCAGAAAGACACCTAATAGTATAACTAGAACAACCGGAGAAACAAGAGCAAACCAACCCCAAAGCTAGCAGAAGACAAGAAATAACCAAAATTAGAACTGAACTGAAGGAAACTGAGATGTGAAAAACCATACAAGAATACTTCCCAATACTGAACCAGGAATTAACTGAATCCCTGAACAGACCAATAATGAGTTCCATAATTAAATCAGTAATGAAAAGCCTACCAACCAACCAACCAAACAAAAACCAGGGCCAGAGGGATTCACAGCCTAATTCTAGCAGATGTGTAAAGAAGAGCTGCTACTATTCCTACTGAAACTTTTCCAAAAAATTGAGGGGGAGGAACTCCTTAACTCATCCTGTGAGGTCAGCATCATATTGATACCAAAACCTTACAGAGACATGACAAAAAAAGTAAGCTTCAGGCCAATTTCCTTGATAAACATTGATACAAAAGTCTTCAACAAAATACTAGGAAACCAAATTCAGCAGCACATCGAAAAGCTACTTCACCACAATCAAGTATACTTTATCCCTGGGTTGCAAGGTTGACTCAACATGTGGAAATCAAGAAATGTGATTCATCACATAAACAGAACTAAAGACAAAACCCACAAGATCATCTCAATAGCTGCAGAAAAGGCTTTTGATAAAATCCAGTTATCTCTTCATGTTAAAAACTCTCAACAAACTAGGCATTAAAGGAACATACTTCAAAATAATAAGAGCCATCTATGAGAAACTCACAGCCAACATAATACTTAGTGGGCAAAAGCTGGAGACATACCCTTAAAAACCTCAGCAAAGTAAAGATGCCCTCTCTCACCACTCCTAATTAACGTAGTACTGGAAAACCTGGCTAGAGCAATCAGGCAGGAGAAAGAAATAAAAGGTATCCAAATAGGAAGAGAGGAAGTCAAATATCCCTTTTTGCAGATGATACGATTCTATGCCTAGAAAACCTTATAGTCTTTGCCCCAAACTCCTTGATCTGATAAACAACTTCATCTGATAAAAAAAACTATTTTTTCCGGATACAAAATCAATGTACAAAAATCACTAGCATTCTTACACACCAGCGACATCCAAGCTGAGAACCAAATCAAGAATGCCGTTCCATTCGCATTAGCCACAAAAAGAATAAAATACCTAGGAATACACCTAACCAGAGAGGTGCAAGATTTCTACAATGGGATAAAAAACATTGCTCAATCTAATCAGAGATGACATAAATAAATCAAAAAACATTTCATGCTCATGGATAGGAAGAATCAATATTGTTAAAATGGCCATACTGCCCCAAACAATTTACAAATTCAGCGGTACTCTTATCAAACCACCAATGACATTCTTCACAGAGTTAGAAAAAAACTGTTTGACAATTCATATAGAACCAAAAAAGACATTGAATAGCCAAGACAATCGTAAGCAAAAAGAACAACCTGGAGGCATCACATTGCCCAACTTCAAACTGTAGTATAAGCCTACTGTAACCAAAACAACATGGTACGGTACAAAACAGACACATAGATTATTGGAACATAATAGAGAACCCAGAAATAAGGCTGCATACTTTTAACCATGTGATCTTCAACAAAGTCAACACAAACAAGCAATGGGGAAAGGACTCCCCTTTCAATGAATGGTGCTGGGATAACTGGCTAGCCATATACAGAATATTGAAACTGGACCCCTTCCCTACACCATAAGCAAACGTAAAGTCAATATGGATTAAAGACTTAAATGTAAAACTGAAAACTATAAAAATCCTGAAAGTTTACCTGGAAATTACCATTCTGGATATACAAAGTGGCAAAGATTTACAATCAACAGAGTGAAGAAGCAAACTACAGAATGGGAGAAAATATTTGCAAATATTTATCTGATAAGGGACTAATATCCTAAATGTATAAGGAATTAAAACAACTTTATAGCAAAAACACAAATAACATGATGTTTAAAAAATGGGCCAAGGACCTGAATAGACACTTTTCCAAAGAAGATATACAAATAACAGGTATATGAAAAATTCTAGACATCATTAATCATCAAGGAAAGGCAAACCAAAACTACAATGAAATATTACCTCATACTTGTTAGAATGGCTTTTGCTAACACACACATATACACGCGCACACACACACAGACACACACACATACCCCAAAGGGATAACAAGTGTTGGCCAGGATGTGGAGGAAAGAGAGCTTCTGTACTCTGGTGGTGGAAATGTCATTATGGCAAACAGTATGGAAGTACCTCAAAAAATTAAAAACAGCACTACCATATCATTCAGCAATTTCCACTTCTGGGTTTATATCCAAAGGAAATGAAATCAGTATGTTTAAGAGATATCTACATTCCTATGTTCATTGCAGCACTATTCACAAGAGGCAAAATACAGAATCAAGCTAAGTATTTGTCTATGGGTGAATGGGATTGACCTAAGTGTTCATCTGTGGATGGAAGAAACTGTGGTATATATACACAGTGGAATACTATGCAGCCTTAAAAAAAGAAAATCCTGTCATTTGTAATAACATGGAAGGTCCTGGAGGACAAGTACTGCATTATCTCACTTATACGTGAAATCTGAAGTAACAATCAAACTCCTAGAATCAGATAATAGAATGGTGGTTACTAGGGGCTGGGTGGGGAGGGATGTCAGAGAATGGGTAGATGCTGTTGAAAGGGTACAGAGTTTTAGTTTAGGCTGGTCACAGTGGCTCATGAGTATAATCCCAGCACTTTTGGATGCCAAGAGAGGTTCACTTGAGGGCAGGCATTTTATACCAGACTGGGCAACATAGTGAGACCCTGATTCTAAAAAAATATTATCCATATGTGGTGGTACATGCCTGTAGTCCTGGCTACCTGGGGGGCTGATGTGGGAGGATCACTTGAGCTCAGCAGTTTGAGGTTACAGTGAGCTATCATTGTGCCACTGTACTCCAGCCTGGGTGGCAGTGAGACCCTGTCTCAAAAAAACAAAAAAGTTTTAGACAGGAGGAATAAGTATCTGGAGATATAACATGATTATTATTATTAATAATAATCTGTAGTATAATTGAAAATTGCTAAGAGAACAAACTTTAAATGTTCTCATCACAAAAATAAGTCTATATATGATATGATGACTATGTGAATTAGCTTGATTTAATATTTCTACAATGTGTACATGTATCAAAACTTCACGCATATCATATGTATATACAATTTGTCATTTGTCAATTAAAATAAATTTTAAAAACACCGTGTTGTATACCTCAAAAGTGTATATATTTTTTGCCAATTATTTGGCAATAAAGCTGGAAAAGCCATTTTCTGTCTCTATGTATCAATCTGTCAGAACATGGAGGAGTTGGGGATAGTAACAAAATGCCATGTATAAAAAGTAACATAAAAAATTAGGAAACAGGAAAAAATGGCATAAATAATAATATTTTAGTGCTAGCAATGAATCTAAGAACATCCTCTATTAAAAGAAGAAAGTGTATGATTTGGGCTGAATTCAGCTTGCAGGAGAACTTGACTAACAAAGAACGATTAAAGCAAAAGGATAGGTAAATATGTGTAAGTAAACACCAGTGTAAGATAACATTTCACTTACTAGTTTCTCCGTTTAACTTTCTTCTGAATTGTCCTTCCCCCAACCTTTTACTTGAATACATTTACTTTTCTCTGTGTGTTTTTCCTAAGCTGCTGGGTGATTTTTCACTTAAGATTTTATTTTTTACTGATATAAAAACATGTTTCCAGGATCTTTGCATTAGGTTGTATCTGAATTTCATTTTGAGGTTTTAGTCTTTGACTCTCCACGTTAAAAAGACTAGTTTTGCATTGAAATGGTGCTTTTGGTGCTTTAGTAATGTTTGTACTCCAGTGTAGTGTGCTTACTGTGTGCCAAACACTGTAATGCATATTAGGGATCCAAAATAATAATTTGAGACTTGAACATGTTAAAAACTTGAACAACAGACTTCTTTTTCCCCCATGTAAAATAAAATAAATGTAGTGGCAAAAGTTTGCAAGGCAAGTTGGTCTTTCTCTTTCTCATAAGACAAATAGTCTTTATGAGATACTTTAAATTTACCATTTAAAATATGGGGGAGAGTGGCTACTGGTTTCTAATTCTCTTGCTTTTTCTTCTCTGCCTCTCGGTGTATTCTTAGTTTTGAGATTATCATCATAGCAGCCCATAGAAGCTTTTCGATATTATCTTGGAAAATTTCCTGTCTACCTTTACTTTCTTTTAGTTTATAAGCAAACTGATTTTATTAATGTATTTATTTACTAAAACACTGAGAGAAGAAATCCAAAAGAATTTTAAAAAGAAGAGGTTAAAGATAGGGTTGAGTTAAATAGGTCTCTATTTAAACTGATATAAATAGCTAACTACAGGTATTTTTGGCTAGCCCTGATTCAGTCTGATATGGTTTGTCGCAGTATATTTGTGTTTTGTTGTTGTTCTTGTCATTTCTCTCTTGAACCTATTGGCCACTCGTTTCCCTTTCTGCCTCACCTTGCTTACCAGCAGGTCTGGAGTGGGTATTCCCGCCCCACCAAGTAACTCGAGCTTTCCTGCCTCCCCTCCCAGCTGGGCTCTGCATCCTCAGTTGCCATGTATGTGGAGCCATGGCTGCTGTTTCATTCCTTCCTTTTCGTCCACTGTACCAAAGTTTCCCTTTTATATTTTAAGATCCGTATAATGTCCACATTGGTTGTGTTTATCTGCATATGGATATGAAGAGCTTTTTGTGAAGACAGATTTTTTTTTTTTTTTTTGAGATGGAGTCTCACTCTGTTGCCCAGGCTGGACTGCAGTGGTGCGATCTTGGCTCACTGCAACCTCTGTCTCCCAGGTTCAAGCGATTCTCCTTCCTCAGCCTCCTGATTAGGTGGGATTACAGGCATGCACCACCACGCCAGGCTAATTTTTGTATTTTTAGTACAGACAGGGTTTCATCATGTTGGTCAGGCTGGTCTCGAACTCCTGACCTTGTGATATGCCTGCCTCGGCCTCCCAAAGTGCTGGGATTACAGGCATGAGCCACTGTGCCCGGCTGAAGACAAATTTTCATTTAGCGCTTGTTATTGATGCTGCCATCTCATTTACTCGAATGATCCACATTTGGGAAAGAGGTAGACATGGTGGGTGGGGAGGGATGGCAGTTTCCTTCCAAAACTCAGTAAATGGTTATACAAATTATTCCCAGCTGTGGAAGAGAAGACCATTTCATCATAAACATTATGTGTTCAGGGAATATAGACACATTGTTTATTGTATTCTCTTGAATCTTGTAAGATTTTTCTTTGATTAAAATATAATTTTAAAAATCAAAAATGTTCCTTTTTTTCATTTTCTTTTAACTTATGAATTTATTTTAAAAGAATTCACCTGCAGGTAGACTCAAGAAATTCACTTTGAACAGAAAATAGGTATTTGAGTATAGTATTGAAATCATTCTATGGTAGACCAAGTTTCTATCATGAAATATCTAAATCTAATTTAATATTAAAAATGGATTTGTGATCACTGACTATTTCATTGTTTGTATGTCTCTTTTAAGTAAACTTTACTTGTCTTCCAATAAATTTTCCATGTTCTTGTCATGGCAGGCTCATGACTTACAGAGCGAACTTGATAAAGGAAAAGAAGATACTCAAAAGAAAATTCATAAATTTGAGGAAGCTTTGAAGTGAGTAAAATTGTAATGCATTTGATTTAAAACTACCCTTTATTAAACTGTGAGCCAAATTAAGTAACTGGGACCTAAACACTATCTTTTTATAAGAGCTTTGCTATGGATTAGTTTGTATCGGTTTTCCATCACAAATCTCTATCTTCAGGATTTTATTACTAGCCAGTAATTTTTTTTTAAAAAAAGAAAAATCAGTTCAGCTGTTTTTAAGTGATAGGAATGTAAGAAAATAGAACTTAGTGGTTTCAGATGCTTTCTCCCTCTTAAACAAAAACAGATTTTTTAAAAAACGAGATTTTGGTCTTAGGACATTTAGAAATTCCTCTGTAGATTTTGTTGAGCAATTTGAAAAATGAAATGTTTCAGTTGTTATATTTGAAAATGGATTACTACACAGGTATTATTTAGGAAAGGTTTTGTCTTATGATATACTTGGTATTTTAGCATTTTAGTGTACTTAGGCATACATTAAAATATTAGATTTTATTTGTCTTCTCCATTCATTTACTAAACTGATTGGGTCCTCCTATTACTAGATTTTAGGTTTTTAGCTGAAAAAACATTGATTCATTTAGATAACTTAAAACGTAAATTACTGTGAGGACTGAACTCAGTAAATATTGAGTTCCCACCATGTGTCAGCCAGTGTGTAGTACATTCCCACGGAACCATACAGTCTAGTTGGAGAGATATTCAAGACATTTGGCAATTTGGTGCAGAATGATAAAAGTTTAATTGGAGGAAGGTCAATAGGTTGACTGACCCAAAAAAGTGATTTAAGAGGAGAAGCTTTCTTGAGCTCAACATACCTAGCTAACTCCCAGAGAATCAGTAATTTTATTTTACTTGCTTCTCTAAACCTCCAAATAAGAATGACTTACAGAAAGGCCAAAAAGAATACCCAAGATCAAATACATCATATTCTGCCTGGGAAGATGGCATAACCATTCCTTCTCTTTCACTTTGCTTGTTAATAAAATATATTGGCTCAGTTCCTGAATAGAACATTTTAATGTGATTTGTAAACTATGGCATCACAAGATATCCATTTTTTTAATCTACAGAGGGACTTATTTGTTTACCTTGTCAATATGAATTAGATGAAATCAGGAGAGAACAATAATATTCATTAGGTATTAAGTTAAATAAATCTCGAACAAAACTAGGGCAGTCTTGCTTTTTTTTTTTTTTTTTTTTCCGAGATGGAGTCTCACTCTGTCACCCAGGCTGGAGTGCAGTGGCGCGATCTCAGCTCACTGCAACCTCCGCCTCTTGGGTGCAAATGATTCTTCTGCCTCAGCCTCCTGAGTAGTTGGGATTACAGACACGTGCCGCCATGCCCGAATAATTTTTGTATTTTTTTTTTTTTTTAGTAGAAACTGGGTTTCACTGTGTTGGTCAGGCTGGTCTCGAACTCCTGACCTCGTGATCCGCCTGCCCTGGCCTCCCAAAGTGCTGGGATTACAGGCGTGAGCCACCACACCTGGCCCAGTCTTGCTTTTTTTCTCTTTAAAATAATTAACAGCTTTCTTCATGAAGATTTCTCCATGAACTTCATGAAATGTACCATACTTTTCCTCTCTTGTTCTACTTTGCCTTTGTTCTTTTTAAATTTCTTTATCCTTTCTTCATTTCTTCATTGGTTTATGGATTTATATTTTATAAGTCTAAGGAAGAGGTAATTTCTTTAAATCAGTGGTCCTCAAATTTTTTGGCACCAGGGACTGGTTTCATGGAAGACAATTTTCCATGGATAGGGGGTGGGTGGGGAATGGTTTTGCGATGAAACTGTTCCACCTCAGATCATCAGGCATTAGATTCTCATAAGGAGTGTGCAAGCTAGATCTCCTGTTGGCACAGTTCACAGTAGGGTTCACGCTCCTGTGAGAATCTAGTGCCGCTGCTGATCTGTCAGAAGGCGGAGCTCAGGTGGCAATGCTGGCTTGCCCAGGGTTCACCTCCTGCTGTGGCCTGGTTCCTAACAGGCCATGGACCTGTATGGTGCTTGGGGATTTGGGACCTTTGCTTTAAATAGCGGTAAGACAACAAATACTTGTTTCGTACCTACAATGTTTACATGTTGTAATATCATGCTAAAGGAAATAAAAGGTTGAGAAGACAGCTCAAGATGTAATGATGTTCTTAATGATTTTCCAGTCCAGGTTAGGCATTGGAAATACTTCGAATAACTAGGTATTAACTTGTTGACCATAACAGCAATTAAAGTTCAGAAAGATCTTTTCAGTGTAATATTAGGAGTTTATGTATGTAACAATATAGTATCTTTTAGTGGTGCTGGTAGATAGTCAAAGAGCCCTGAAGTTTCTGCAGTTTTCTATATACAATATAATCATTTTCTGAGCCAAGTAACCCTCTTTAGGTACTTCAAAGGTCTTTGCCAAAATACTGAATTTTACTTGGAGTTAAAAGAAGATATTTTAGAATGTTAAATAAAATTATTCTGTAGATTATTTATCCATCTTCCATATAGTTAATACTTTCATTTTGGCTAAATGTCTGAATGATCTTAACAGTACAGTCCCCAGCATAGTAATAATAATGTAGTCTGAAAGTAAAAGGCTAAATTATTGTGAGGTCTAACTTCAAAGTAAACAGCACAAGTTGGCTGTTTTCCCAAAGGAGAATATTGTGACTGCTACTGCTTTTGAATCTAAGAATAGCATTAGATCTGCTTGGCCCAGAGACAGTTCCATTTTGCTACAAGACAGCTTTGTGATGTAGAAATTTGCCTTTACTATTAACAAATTTTTTTTCTTAAAAATACACAAAGATGGAAAATTTCAGTTTTAGAATGTAGTGCTATTCATTCATGTAGTTACTCTTTCTTTCATTTAATAAGGGTTTATTTCTTCTGTGCATGTTGAACATATAGTAGAGAGGCTATCAGAGAAAACAGGGATATATAAATATAAATTTGTATGCATATGAAAACATGATACATGCTGTATAAGGCAAAATACTTTAAAAACATAAGGTAATGGCAAGATGGACTAGTAATGGGAGGCATCTCAGAGAAGGAAAAGTCTTTAACTGAGTTGTGAAGGAAAAGTGGAGAATAAATTATCCTGGGAGTTTGGTGCCATCCTCTCCTGTCTCTGTAGAGATGCTGGCCTCTACTAGTTTTGTCTCTTTCTATTTCCCAGCTCTCCTTCTTCATCTTGTTACATGACCAGATATACTCTTTCCTTTTCTCCTTTCCTTTTCTCCTAAGGACTTCTAAGTGTCAAGTTCTTTGATTCTTTCAGATTATAGAATTTTGCGACCATGTAGGGATAGTCTTGTGAATTGGGATGATATATAATGTGTTTGAGATGTTAATGGAAAAGTTGAGTGGCTTTATTCTGGCATAGTAATTGTATCAGAGACAAAAAGGCTGGGAACTGTTCTATGAGAGGATGATGTACTTGATATTTATACTCTCTCCAAGCAATTGAAACTGTCAACTCATCTTTGGGTTAGAGCTCAAGTTGATATTTCAGAACCTATCATTATTTAAGAAGGAGGATTGTAGTTAGCATTTTTCACTTTAAATGCTAACTCCTTAAAGCTCATTTGCCTGTTGCTATTGTTTCTAAGAAATGAAACTAGTTTAATGTTGTTACCTTACTATTCTTTTCAATTTTTGTTCTACATATGTATTAAACACTTTTGCTTCCCATTTAGTTTTTACTGTAGAAAATAATTTTAATAACCTCCAGAAATGAAAAGTTATCTGAAACTTTAATGGTATGAGTTGTACATGTTCATTTTTCATTTTTCAAAGATAAGTTATTAAAGCATATGGGGAACTAAATAGACTCTAATGAAAGGAAGATGATGGTATAAAACCAAATAATTGTATTTTCGGAGGAGCTAAAATTCATAAACAACAAATGTGGATATTATAAGTTTGGTTAATTTTTAAGTTTTTGGTGCTGTAAACATAATAAAGCATTATTTTGAGACAGTGTATAGTCTATTTTAAAGTATTTGGTTAAAACTTCCAAAACCGTCTTTTTGATTAACTTTTTCAAACTCTGTTTTTATAATAAAATACAAAAATGCCTTAACATATTTATTCTGATATTTTAAACTCTTTTTGCATTGTCATAAACATTCTAAATATTTTTAACCCTGACACTAATATGGACAAGCTTTCTATTTTTCAGTTAGTATTAAATATATGTACAGTAGTAGTTCACTAGAATATGAAAAGAAACACAACCTACAAAATGGGAGAAAATATTTGCAAACTATGCATCTGACAAAAGTCTAATATCCAACATTTATAAGGAACTTAAACAAATTTACAGTTAAGAAAACCCATTAAAAAGTGGGCAAAGGACATGAATAGACTTTTCAAAAGAAGACATACGTGTGGTCAACCATCATATGAAAAAACGCTCACGCACACCACGCTGGTTTGCTGCCACCTCTGCCACCATCGTGCCAGCCCCTCAGGTCTCCCCGAGGCTGGGTGATGCTCCAGAGTAGGAGACAAGCCCATTTGGGAGCAGATTGGATCCAGCTTCATTCAACATTGCTACCAGTTATTTGATAAAGATAGAACCCAACTAGGCACAATTTACATTGATGCGTCATGCCTTACGTCGGAAGGACAACAGTTCCATGGGAAAGCCGCCACTGTGGAGAAGTTGTCTAGCCTTCCATTCCAGAAAATCCAGTACAGCCTCACGGCACGGGACTATCAGCCCATGCCACATAGCTGCATCATCAGCATGGTTGTGGGCCAGCTTAAGACGTGAAGATCCCATCATGGAGTTCCACCACATGTTCCTATTAAAGAACACCAACGATGCTTGGGTTTGCACCAATGACGCGTTCAGACTTGCCCTGCACAACCTCGGCTGACCTCCTCTCAGCCAAGCACGCTGTTTCCTCCTCCGTCCTCTTCCCAGTACTATTCCCACTCCTCCAGATGCTCCAGATATCATGCACAAATGAGCAGCGCCGCGGTGAGAGTGGGCGCAGTGCTCTGCTGCCACTGAGGTGTTATGCATGATGTTTGGACACTAGACTAGTTGCATTTGATGGGGTAAGTTAGTGTTGTACCAGCGCATGCCTTGGAAAGACTTAAGTAATGCAAAAGTTGTCCTTTTTTTTTTTTTTTAAATCTACTGACAAGTTGCTCTAGTAATCCAAAGAAGTGAAGGAGAAGGCAGCTGCTTAACTACCCAGACATTGATTTGTTCAGATGTTTCAATGCCTGATGATACAATAAAACCACAAACATTTTCTTAACAGTTTTTTTAAAAAAGCAAAAAGCTCAACATCACTGAGCATTAGAGAAATGCAAATCAAAACCACAATGAAATACCATCTTACATCAGTCAAAATGGTTATTACTAAAAAGGCAAAAAAAAAAAAAAAAAAAAAAAAAAAACCACAAACCAGATACCAGTGAGGTTGCAGAGAAAAAGGAACACTTATACACTGTTGGTGGAAGTGTAAATTAGTTGAGCCATTGGAAGACAGTGTGGCAATTCCTCAAAGACCTAAAAACAGAAGTACCATTTGACCCAGCAATCCTATTACTGAGAAGTACCCAAAGGAATAGAAAATCATGTTCTATTATAAAGACACATGCACGTGTACGTTTATTGCAGCAATATTCACAATAACAAAGGCATGGAATCAACCTAAATGCCTATCAATGGTAGATTGGATAAAGAAAATGTGGTACATATACACCATGGAATACTATGCAGCCGTAAAAAAGAATGAGATCATGTCCTTTGCAGGAACATAGCTTGAGCTGGAGGCCATTTTCCTTAACAAACTAGTGCAGGAATAGAAAACCAAATACTGCATGTTGTCACTCATAAGTGGGAGCTAAATGATGAGAACACATGGACGTATAGAGGGGAACAACACACACGGGGTCCTATGGCAGGATGGAGGATGGGAGGAAGGAGAGGATCAGGAAAAATAACTAATGGGTACTAAGCTTAATACCTGGATGATGAAATAATCTGTACAAAAACCCCATGACACAAGTTTACCTATATAACAAACCTGCACATGTACCCCAGACTTAAAAGTTAAAAAAAATGCTTTCAGGATTATATCACTTAAATAATGAGTAAATATAGGAAAAATAATTTAGTAATTTCTATTGGAGTTCATTTCAGCAAGTTCCTGCATTTATAAAACACTGATATAGTGAAAGTTTTATAAGAAATGATGAATAAAATATTTGTCTTTAGTTCTAGAACAGACTTAAATGACTTATAGTATAAACATGTTAACAAGTAATTAAAATATAACAAACATGTAGACAATGGTAGATATTGTACTAGATATAAAAGTATTACTGTATTTAAATTCTAAATTTGCTTTGACTTGAACTCTTTTAGGTGGTTTTGGGAACAGTTTGAATTTAGTGTGGGTTAAGAGCATGGACTCTGGACCCAGTTGTCACCCTTCCAATTTCTAACTTAAATTACTAACTGTGTGACCTTAGGCATGATGCTTAATTTCCATGTGATTAGGCTTTACATCTGTAACATGAGGATAATAATAAGATCTTCCCTCTAAGATTGTTGAGAGGCTTAGAAGAGTTTACATAAAGCATATAGAATAGTGTCTGTTATATAGATGTATTATTAATATTATTGTTATAAGGACTCTATTATATATGTATATTAGCTCTGTTTACTTAGTTTCTCATTGCCTTGTAAAATCATATCAACAGGTTCTCCAGAAGAAGTAATCTTTTCCTGGCATCAGTTGCTTTTTCTTTTTAAAGAAAATAGCTTTATTGAGGTATAATTCTTACGCCATAAAAATAACTTGTTTTAAATGCACAATATATGGTTTTTAGTAAATTCACAGAGTTTTGTGTTTTGTAACCATCACCATAATTCAATTTTAGAACATTTTCTTTTTTTTTTTTTTTTTGAGACGAGGCCTTACTCTGTCACCCAGAGTAAGGTGTTGAGAGTGTGTGTATAAATGCATTGAAAGGGATCTTGACATTATATTTATATAAAAACATACATATATACATATGTTTTACAGCTTATGACAATAATAAAGACAAAATAAACCAATAAAGTTTTAGAAGGAAGAATTATAATAAAACATTAATGGTAGTTAAATATTGTATGCTCACCCTAGTTGGGAAGCATATAAGGTTTTAAAAAATTTATTTATGTTTTGCATATATTTTTAATTAAACGTGTCCAAGGATTCCTCAAGGTCCTGAGATACTTTCAATTTGTCCTAAATCACTTAAGCCAGTAAGGGGTGGAGCAGAGTATAAACCAAGTTTCTGGAAATAGCTAAAAGTCTATTTTGAGTTTTTGACTGAACAGCCTTCTGTGTATTTCATATAATAAATGGAGAGTTGTCAGGGATGACACTTTTGTTTAAACAGGTGAGAGTTTTTCTCACCTATAATGAAAAGACACCCTACCACAGCCTGTTAAGAGAGGCTATTAGGAGGCTTATGGAATATAGAATAGGAAAGAGAGCTTTTTAATAAGTGTACGATTATTGTTATTGTTATTATTTTAGACGGAGTCTCACTCTGTCACCCAGGCTGTAGTGCAGTGGCGTAATCTCAGCTCACTGCAACCTTCGCCTCCCAGGTTCAAGCAATTCTTCTGCCTCAGCCTCCTGAGTAGCTGGGACTACAGCTGCACGCCATCATGCCCGCCTAATTTATTTTGTATTTTAGTAGAGACAAGGTTTCTCTGTGTTGCCCAGACTGGTCGTGAACTCCTGAGCTCAGGCGAGCCACCGTCTCAGCCTCCCAAAGTGCTGGAATTACAGCCATGGGCCACTGCGCCCATCCAGGATTTTTTAATGAAAAGAAAAAATATTCTCCATGTAAGAGGCTTCAGACTTTTTTCTTGTGTGAATTCATGTGTAATACATAGATTCATCTTCTACTTTTAGTTTATTACTTTGTAATCTTGAATCTGATTTTAGCATACTTATTTTGGTTCCTAAATATCCTAACATTTCAGGGTAAGTAAATCTCATGAATGAACTATACTTTAGGGAGATTACCCTGGCAGGAAAGAAAATATAAATTTAAGTAATGAGAAAGTGGAAGCAGGAAAATAAGGAAGATGAAGCCATCGTAATAGTCCATGTAAGAGACAGTGAATCTGGGACACTGGTGAGCCCATGATGGAGAGGATGGATGCAGCCACAGCGGATCAGATGTGCCAGGACAAGGAGCTTCTCTGGAACTTTCCAGTCTCATCTGAGTACCTTTTCTTCATCACAGTTAATAAACTTTCACAAATAATTTCAAAGAGACAGCTGATAAAAAGCTGCATTGTTTTACATTTTTGTTCCATATAGGTATAACATAGATTGAGTAAATGGAAATCTGAAGTATAAATATTGATTTAAAAAGTATTTTCTTTTAGATTCAGGGGGTGCATGTGCAGGTTTATTACATGGACATATTGCCTAATGGTGGGGTTTGGGCTTCTAGTGAAATACTGAGTTTTTAAATACTGTTTCGTCATTTATAAAGATACAAATGTAATGATTTTTAAAACTTTGAAACACTGGAATTTAACTTATTGTATTGTATACACACACACCCACACACACGTATATTTTTTCCCATGGTGTAGGATTTGAGTCAAAACATGCCGTGATGAAAAAATATTTAGGAATTGTATTAGACCGTTTTCATGCTGCTGATAAAGACATACCCGAGACCGGGTAATTTATAAAGAAAAAGAGGTTTGTTGGACTCGACAGTTCCATGTGGCTGGGGAGGCCTCACAATCATGGCGGAAGGTGAAAGGTGCGTCTTACATGGCAGCAGGCAAGAGAGAATGAGAGCCAAGTGAGAGGGGTTTCCCCTTAGATACCATCAGATCTCGTGAGACTTACTGTCACAGAACGGCATGGGGGAAACCATACCCATGATTCAGTTATCTCCCACTGCGTCTCTCCCACTGGGTCCCTCCCACAACACGTGGGAATTATAGGAGCTACAGTTCAAGATGAGATTTGGGTGAGGATGCAGTTGTTAGGGTAAAAATCAGACATTTTTCAAAAGAGGAATTTCAATAACATTTCAGAGATACATTGTTTTTAGCTGTTTCTGTTTATTGTATTTCCTAAAAAATGCCCAGAATGCTCCGAGGACTGAATAAGCCTGCTGAGGGAAGGGCTGGGTGGGTCCTGGAACAATAGCACTTGTCCTGGATGACTTTTTGATGCCCTAATTGGTGACATATCAGGGACCAGAGATGGAGCAGTAGATTTTGAACTATACTTGAACCTCAGCCAAGGGAGCTGCTATCTGGAGAACATGTAAGGTAGGTGTACCCTCTTCTATTTCCCCACCTATATCAAAGATGTCTATTTGAACAGAATCCAGTTTTGCCTTTTCTTTTTTTGGAATGATCACTTCTGTATATCATTCTCCTTTGTCTAACATTTTGTGAAGTTTTAATCTTTGAAGATCAATTTACCCACTTTCTTGCCCCCAAGGAAGGAAGAACAAAAACAATCAAGGCCAGGTTAGAATTCTAAGAGGAATGGGGAATAAAACTTGCCTCCCCACCCCTCACCCCGCCCCACTCCAAGAACTCTTCAGCCTTTCCATTTTCTTTTAATCCCTAACAGCATGGGACTCTGATCATCAGGCTCCTTGCTGAATTCAACTTGAAACCCGAAGGCATGGGAGCCGTTTGGGTTTGATGGAGATCAAAGAGACTCACTTCTGGGGCACAGAACTGGGTGGAAAAGGGTAATGAGTGTGCCCAAGGGGCACATCAAAGATGTTTAGTTTAGGGGTTGATGGTGGAGCCCTTAGAGACAACATTCTCCCTTGTGATTAGGCCAATGGCACCAGAGAGAGAAAGAGAACCAAAAGTGGCCCCACAGCAGGCAGGGATACAAATGAACTGCCCCAAATGGTCACTTAGTATTGTAATCACTTGACAGGGAGTGTTGAAACTGGAATGTTCGTTTCCTTTCAAGGAAGTGCCGTGAATGGGTTCTTTTTTACATGTTTGGCTCTCCGTGTGTTTCCTATTTTCCCCCACATCCTATTCTCCTAGAACTATTTTGCTGTAAATCATGGACAAAATTCCTATTAGAAGCTAAATGAGGGCTGTGTGCAATGGCTCATGTCTGAAATCCCAGCACTTTGGAAGGCCAAGGCAGGAAGATTGCTTGAGGCCATGAATTTGAAACCAGCTTAGGCAATGTAGCAAGACCCCATTTCTAAAAACAACAATAACAATATTAGCTGGCTGGGTGGCACATGCCTATAGTCCTAGCTACTAAGGAGGCTGAGGCAGGAGGATTGCTTGAGCTCAGGAGTTGGAGACTGCAGTGAGCTATGACCATGCCACGATACTCCAGCTCGGGTAAGAGAGCAAGACCCTGTCTCAAGAACAACAATAAAAAGAAGCCAAATGATGTTTTAGGGTCCCACAGATTGAGAGGTGAACCACATGTGTGGTCAACTCAGTGAAAGCCTAACTGTGCAAGGGAAAAAGTGCATGGTGACGTTTCTGGACTTGCTCTAATCCTGTCCTCTGAAATCTTACTATCATGCCCAGATTAGGATGTTTATTTCCTCTCAGATTATGGGTTTTAGAAACCACCCTAGCCACAAGCCATATTGGCCATGAACTGGAGATATCTTCTGCTCATATATATCTGATATTGACATATAACACCCCTTTTCTGACTCCTTGTAGCTTTTTTCCTATGAACTGAAGTTTATTGAGGGGACTCATCCTGCAGTCTCATAGTTTTTATAACTTTCTATTGAAGTATAACATACATGCCAACAAGAACACAAACTGAACACACCCACGTAAGCAGCTCCTAGATCAAGAAGCTGAATATTAACAGCATTGCAGAAGCTTCCCTCCCGAGCCCCTAACCATCACTGCCCCACCTTCAAGAGCAGCCACTATTTTGACTTTCTGTTTTTGAACTACACATAAATAGAGTCGTATAGAATGCAGTTTTTTTGTGCCTGGCCTCTTTTGCTCAATATTTAGGTCTGTGAGATTCATTTATATTGTTGCGTATCATTGTACTTTTTACATGCCTATTTGTTGAATAGTATTTCAAAGTGAATATACCACCACATATTTCTCCATTCTACTGTCAGTATTCATTTGGGCTGTTTCTGGTTTGGGGATATTATTAATAGGTGCTGCAGTGAACATTCTTGTATGTTTCTTTTGGCAACTAAATATACACACTTCTGCTGGGTATATATCTTCATCATGCTTTTATGTTTTGTTAAGGATACACATACCCAAAGGAATATAAATCATTCTATTACAAAGATACATGCATATGTATGTTTATTGCAGCACATTCATAGTAGCAAAGACATGGAATCAACCCAAATGTTCATCAGTGATAGACTGGATAAAGAAAATGTGGTACATATACACCATGGAATACTATGCAGCCATAAAAAGGAATGAAATCATGTCATTTGCAAGGACATGGATGGGGCTGGAAGCCATTATCCTCAGCAAACTAACGAACAGAAAACCAAACACTACGTGTTCTCACTTATAAGTGGGAAGTGAACAATGAGATCACATGGACACACGGAGGGGAACAACACACACTGGGCCCTGTTAGGGGGTGTGGTGCGGGAGGGATAGCATTAGGAAAAATAGCTAATGCATGCTGGGTTTATAATACCTAGGTGATGGGTTGATAGGTGCAGCAAATCACCATGGCACACATTTACATGTGTAACAAACCTGCACATCCTGCACATGTACCCTCAAACTTAAAAATTAAAAAAAAAAAGAATACATGTATACGAGAAGAATTTGCCCTATGTTCAGTCCCTGGAGTAAGCAGAACTTTTAGACTGTTCAGTGGCATTATCAAAGAACCAATAGAAGTGAGTGGACCCAGTCGGTTTGAGACCAAAGGGAAGAAGTTATTGGAGTTATTGGAGGCCTTTCCTCACTTTTACTTGTTATTTTTCCAACAAACTGACATATAGCTTCTGAAAACATATCTTTTCTTGCTTAATATGCATAGTTTTTATAATATTCCATTACGGTGGAGAAACATTATTTACCCCTAAAGTTATATTTTTAAAGAAGTTATATTTTTAAACATGAGTGAAAAAGCTTCCCTATAGCACTTTTAAATCTTCTTCATTTATCTTTTGTTGCTTGCTTGTTGTTATAAATCAACATTTATAACATTGGTGGAAACAGGGATTAATCGTCAAATAGGAATACCTTAAAGATACTAAAACTGCAAAGTTATTATGACTGTTTTTGTACTTTTATTTGCTAGACGCTAATCTTAATAAAAGACTTAAATGGAATACTAAACAATCTTGTGATTATTCATAGAAAGAGTGAACTTCCTTTTGATTAGGTTTGTTTTTTTAATGGAACATTGCCTACTGCAAAAATTTGGATGAAGTTGCATTAAAAGCAGACAGCTTTCCAGTTTACCCAGGAGCTTGAATTTTGAATTTTGGTAGACAGGGAGAGCTAGCTTAAATTGGTCTTGTATGGGATTTTAAAGTATAACTGAATAGTATAAATCTGAATTTAGTTTTAAGATTGCCAAAGTGAGGAATTGTGACTTGATCATTTTGTTTGTAAGGTTGGTGAAAAATATCTCAAGGAATTAATAGTGATATTTAAAATGGAGAAAAAAATGAATTGAGGAAGCCTGCGAACTTGAATAGTAAACATAAAGATTTCTGTACCTAATAAGTAAACGAAAAAAATCTTTGTAGAGTCTCCTTGATAAGTTTTATTCTGTTTAGAAAACAAATTCAAACTTTCAAAAAGTATTCTTGAAAGATTAGTTCTAAACACTATTCTACCACAATGTAAAAGTAGCCTGTAACTTGTGATACTTAATAAAGAATATATGGTGCTGTTTTTAACTGATGCATATATATATTTAAAGATTATTAAGTTTGTAACTTTTGAATATATTTTTTCTATTGTTATTATTGCTAAAATTAGGAACACATGCAATTTATAATGTATTATTCAACCAAAATATGTCAGATTTTCATATCTGAGTGTAACGTTACATCTCGCAACATAGATACCATATGGAGTTGGGGAGCAAGAGGGAAATATTTGACATGTGTGAAATGAACTTGGATTCCACTTAACTAGAATTCAGTGAATTATATCAAAGTTCGATTAAAAGTAACCAGAAATTGCTGAATTATATTATAAATTATTTAAAAACTTTATTCCTTGTCATGGCCACTCGAGTTCTAGGGTAATCCAAAAGAGAATTATTTTGTATTCCATTGTAATAGAAGGTTATGATAAAATGAACCTATCCAGAGTTCTGAAGCCAGGACATCTCAGAGCCCGATGCCCAAGGTGTATTATCTGGGTATTGCTGTTGGTTATTCAGGGACCAGGGGCTCCTTAATTAGCAGGTGATGAATCCTGCCAGATCTCCACAGTGACAGGGCAGCACTGAGTTCAATGTGAAGTTCTGCAGTCGCTGCTCTTCTCCTCTCCCAAGCACACAGATTTCTCATGCCAGATGCCCACTGCCCAGGGCTTGGGAGAGCTGATATAGGCATTCCCTTAGCCTTCTGGCTGGTGTCACAGTAGGTTGTGTGCCCCTCTAGTCCACTGGCTCTGAGCCCAGCTCAGCACTGGGAGTTCCCTAGGAATTGCAGTCCTTTTGGCCTAGACTGCCCCTCAAGTTCACTTAGGGTCCCAGAGCACTCCAGCCTGTGGTGGCAAGGCTTGCTGAAACTCAAGTTCTGACCTTTGGGATGAGCGATTCACCTCTGGGCATGGGCCAGTCCAGGTGCTCTCTCTGCAGGCAGATGTCAGCTGACTACAGCCTGGTTCTCTTTTACACCATGACAGCACAGCGCTAAGTTCAATGCAAAGCCTCACAGTCTCTGTGCTCTCCGTCTCCCAAGAAAACAGATGCTATCTGGCTGGTGGATGGGGGAGGAGTGGCATCAGCAGTTCAAGACTGTTCTTCCTACCCTCTTTGATGTATCTTTCAGCCATATGAAATTAAAAGTAGGTACTGTGATTGCTCACCTGAGTTGTGGTTCCTGTGATGGTGCTTTTTGTATATAGTTGTTAAAATTTGGTGTTTCTGTTGAGGGGAAGAATTACATAAGCTTCTATTTGGCTGTCTTGCTCTGCCCTCCATTCTGTGTCTTTTAATTGGAGAATTGAGTTCATTAACATTCAATTTTATTATTGATCAGTAAGGACTTACTATTCAAAACATGAAAAAACGTATATACGTTTTCTCTCCACATTTAGACTTTATGTTGTCTCAGTTACACATCTTTTTATTGCTCGTCTCCTAACAGGTTCCTGTAGGTAGTACTGTTTTTGATAGGTTTGTCTTTTTGGCTTCATACTAGAGTTATGAGTGAATTGCACAGCACAGTTAACAGTATTAGACTATTCTGGGTTTGTTCATATACTTAATTTTACCAGTGGGTTTCATACCTTCAAATGTTTTCTTTTTGACCATTAGTATTTTTTTCTTTCCAATGGAAAAACTCCCTTTAGCATTTCTTGTAAGATGGTTCTGGTGTTGGTGAATTCTCTCAACTTTTGTTTGTCAGGGACTTTATTTCCCTTTCATATTTGAAGGATAGTTTTGCTGTATATAGTATTTTTGTATGACAATTTTTTTCTTCTTTCAGAACTTTGAAACTGTCATCCTGCTCCCTCCTGGGCTGTATGGTTTTCCCTGAGAGGTCTATTGCCAGATGAATTGGAACTTCTTTATATTATTTGCTTCTTTTCTCTTGCTCCTTTTAGGATTCTCTCTTTGTCCTTGGTTTTTGAGTGTTCGATGTTTATATGCCTTGGGATAGTCTTATTTCGGTTAAATCTGTTTGGTGTTTTCTTTTTTCTTTTCTTTTTTTTTTTTTTTGAGATGGAGTCTCGTTCTGTCGCCCAGGCTGGAGTGCAGTGGCGCGATCTTGGCTCACTACAAGTGCCGCCTCCTGGGTTCGTGCCATTCTCCTGCCTCAGCCTCCTGACTAGCTGGGACTACAGGTGCCCGCTACCACACCCGGCTAATTTTTTTTTTTTTTTGTATTTTTAGTAGAGACAGGGTTTCACCATGTGTCAGTCAGGATGGTGTCGATCTCCTGACCTCGTGATCTGCCTGCCTCAGCCTCCCAAAGTGCTGGGATTACAGGCATGAGCCACCGTGTCCAGCCCTGTTTAGTGTTTTCTTACCTTCTTTTACCTGGACATTTATCTCTTTCTTAAGTTTTGGAAAGTTTTCTTTTATTATTTCTGTGAATAAGTTTTCTACCTCTCAGTGTTTCTCAACTCCCTCTTGGACACCAATAATTCTTAGATTTTGTCTTCTAAGATAATTTTCTATATCTTGTAGGAGATCTTCTTTTTTTCTCATTCTTTTTTCTTTTTTCTCCTCTCAATGTGTGTTTTCAAATAGCCAGTCTTCAAGCTCACAGGTCTTTCTCTGCTTAATCCATTCTGCTATTGAGAATTTCAAATGAATTTTTCAGTTCAGCAAATGTATTTTTCAACTCTAAGATTTGTTTGATCTTTTAAAATTACTTTAATTTCTTTGTTAGATTTCTCTGATAAATTTATGAATTGCTTTTCTGTGTTATCTTGGAAATCACTGAGTTTTCTTAAAAATACTGTGTTGAATTCTTGGTCAGAGAGTTCACATATCACCATTTCACACCATTTCACACTAGTCAGTTGCTGGTTCCTTGCTCTATCTCTTTGAGGAGTTCATGGTTCGTTGTTTGCTGTTGTTTCTTGAGGATGTTCATCTGTGTCTTTGCATTGAAGGATTATTTATTCAGTTTTCCTTGCCTGACTTGTTTTGTTTTTTATTGGATATGTTTGCTTTAGGGATTTGTTGATTTCTTTCTTT
Organism: Theropithecus gelada; assembly: GCF_003255815.1. Classification (NCBI taxonomy): domain Eukaryota; kingdom Metazoa; phylum Chordata; class Mammalia; order Primates; family Cercopithecidae; genus Theropithecus; species Theropithecus gelada. The sequence continues at coordinate 39,541,702 of NC_037684.1, read as the reverse complement.
CTTTTTTATCCGGGTAGATCACTGCCTCCTTTTTGTCACTAGATGGCACCTTAAGCCCAGGTTTTGCTTGGTTCTAGTAAACAGAGTGCCACCTGTCCTGAATGTGGGAAGTCCTAAATGGGATATCCTAGTAGTGTGGGAAGGCCGGTTAGGAGTTTGTGCCTAGGGGACCTGTGCTGTTGAATAGTCACTCTGATTTGGTGTCTTTTTTGGCCAAGTTATAGAACAGAGTTTCCAGCATTGAGAATGATAGACTCACCTCTCCCTTTGTCTCTGGCTGTTATCAGGAATATTTCTCCCTTCAGGAACTCACAATGTTTCCTGTGGCTTAAGACAGGGACAGGTCTTCTGCCAGGGAACGCAAGATGTTGGAGAAATTGGTTATTCACCTTGATCTTTTTCTAGTGTAGAAACTCTGAGTTGAGGGGAAACTTTCTGCATGCCTGGGCAGATTGGAGGGGAGGGACATTGTATATATGGAAGCGTGGTTCTCCTACTCTCTGCTCAGAGTTTTTTTTTTACTTCTCTGTGGTCCTGGGAACTGCCTCATTCTCATATTTGAGTTGTGTAATATTGCTGGTGATAATCTCTGTGCTGTATGTTTGTTTTTTGGTTTTCTGTGTGGGAGAGTGAAGCCAGCTTCTATGCCGCCATTTTGAAACCAGAAATCTGAATCACATGTAATTCTCTTTTTTTCTGTTTATGCTAGGATACAGTAAGACATCAACATTTTAAATTTTCCCTTAAAAATTGTAAGTTTAGTGAGTTTATTTCTAATATTGTTTTTCTTTCTTAGCATTTTTTTCCATTTTCACTTTTGTAGCTCTTTTATCATTCTTTCATATTTCTAGTTTCTTTCTCATATTTTCATATGTTGTTTTTGTCCTCTGAGTATATGGGATGTTTTACAACATCACTGATTTGCGTTTTTGCTCTTTGCCACTTCCATTATGAATTTTTACGGTGCTCTGCATTTTTGCTTCTTTTCTATTTTTTATCTTAATCATACCCCCTTTTAAATATTATTCTCTTTTTGTCGTAGCTAATTCTTAAGATTTTACCTTCTATTTCATACAGATGGTCTTCTTTCAGATTCCTCATACTTTTTTGATATTTTCTTCTGGATATTATATGAGATTATTTTGATGGTAGATTTTTATTCTGTGTTTATAGAATGTTGTTCTTTTCCCCTGGTTCTACAATAGCTTTTAGTCTCCAATTGGTATTTTTTTCCTCATTACTCAATAATGAATAAGGGAGATTTTGTCCAGTCTTGGTGTTTTATGTATTTAACAAACACTTATTGAGCTCTCATTGTTTGTACACTTTTCTAGGGACTTTCTGACATTAGTCTACTGTGTATTTTGGGTATGGATTGTCTTGTGTCTTCTCCATGTCAACTTGTGTAATAGTCATATTCTCTTGAAGATTTTCAGCTGGATAAAAACATTGCTCAGCTGCCAATGAAGTTCCAAGTTTCTAGGATTATTTTACCTACAGAAACTCTGCTTTACTGGTGATATATCTTTTTATAAGTCTTTGATTTTTTGAATGAAAGAATGAATTTTATAGTTCTCAGTATGTTTTGAACTCAGATTTTTTCCTCTTTTTGTGTCCATGTGTACTCCTTTAGCTGTGGAGATAATCGTTCCCTGCATATAGTACACCAACATCATTTGTACTTTACTTTAATCCGATGTGTTTTGGGAGTTGCTGGCTCTGAATGGTTGTGTACGAAACACTAGTAGATGTTAGAAAAACGTACCACCATGGAAGGAAAAAGCATTATCATAGAAGAATCACTCATAGTAAATATTTTGATTTTTTTCAACACAGAATCTTTGACTTGAGGGAGGTAGAATTTGTCTTCCTATGTAATTTTTCTTAGGTTCTGTTTCCTGAAGCTAATTTACATTTGCTTTCAGGTAGATCTGTATAGATATATTTTTAATTAGTCTATTTCCATGTACTTTATAGTTGTTGGAGTTTCTGCCCACGTTCTTTGACTGTGTTTTCTGTTTATCTGAGTTATTGCTGTTATCGCGATGTTTTATTTTTTCCCCCTTTCTCTTTCTAGATATTTTAGTGAGCACTTGGGGGAGACTATTGGAGAGATGTTAGCCAGATATCATTTTATCTATGAAACCTAGAGCTATTCTTACTCTGATTTTTTGATAGGATTCTTTTTGAAATGTGATCTGTTACTTCAGTTCTCTTTACAGTTGCATAATGAACAAGTTTAGGATAAGTCAGCGTCATCACTTTTGGAATAAATTATTGTGATTTTCTATAGATTCAATTATAGATTGCTTTGTAGGCCTAAAATTTAAATGCACACTGACCTTTCCATTACTTTGAAGCTTGGTTTCTTAAAAAAAATAAAAACAAAAAGCCCTTGATCTCAGCTTGCTTTGTGGTCTTATGCCTCATCTTCAAGAGGATAGAGTGAGGCATGTGGAGCTGCATGACCTCCTGAGCAGTGGAACATGGTTAGCTTTCTACAAAATTAATAAGTGAATCAAAGGCTGACTTATGATCTCCCAAATGGTTTTTCTTTTACTCCAGAAAAATCATCATTTTCCCTGTTGTCACAAAGCATTCTTTGATTTTTCACACCATTGAATATATGCTTTATTAATATAGTAGACCATAGACAACTTCTTCTGAAGCTTTGATCCCTTAAAACATTATTCCCACCACTATTTGTTCATGGACTGTATAGTAAAGCCTTAGCCATCACTTTTAAACTGACAGGTGGTCCTCCTCTACCTCTCCTGTCATCCAAAAGTGGCACTATTTCTATTCTTGTGACTCCAGGCCAAAATATTTGTTTCTGGTTTCATTAATGTTCTTCTTTTAACTCTTGCCTTCTCGTATTTTGTTAGTTTATAGAGTGTTGTCTTTGTACCAATCCTTCCACCAGTTCTTTGCTTCCTCTTACAATTATTGCATCTTCCTCCATTTTGAAATGTAATTCAGGGCCCTCTTGGTATCTCTCAACTACATTGGTCCTTTTGACATTTAGATATGAGTAAGTATCCATCTTAAAACTTTTTTCTTAATCTCACTCCAACCCCTTTAACTGTGGCTGCTCTCTCCTTCTTTATTTTTACAGTCAGGTTTCTTTAAGGAGTTATTTTACTCATCGCCTCTGATTTCTCATCATCTACCTTCAAGCCAGTGCAGTTTGGGCTCTTCCCTAATGTTACCAAAACTTCTCCTCCCAGGGATACCAGTGACCTCCAATCTAGATTTCATTCAATCTTTCTTCCTTAGGACATTTTCTTCTTCTTTTTCTGTGGCACACGTTCTTTTGATTTTCCTCATCCCACTTGGTCTTCTTTGCATGTTCATCCTACTCTTGTCTTACTCTAGATTCTTTCATGAGACAATCCAATTAGAAACTATAGCTTCAGTAACTATCATTCTGTGCTATCATTACAGCAATGATATACAAATGTGTATCTTGGCCTTGGGGCTATTTGCTTACTTTTCTTTATGGCACTTATTACTATATGACATTTTAATATTTTTATGTATGTTCCAATTTAAAATTCGACTTTAAAATTTGTGTTATGCAGAGTTCCAGGATTGTGTCACATAAGCCATTCGTTTCTTTCATAATATTCTTCTGTAGCTTACTCTTATCTTTGCTTCTTTTGTGCTTTTTTTCTTGTCTGTTTTGTTGGTCTTCTGTTCAGGTTGAGGCTTTCCAGCAGATGTTATAAATTCCTGGGCTGCAGGTTGAGTCATCTGCATATATATTTAGTTTGGCCTGCGCAATGTTTTGAAAATTTTCAGTTAGTTGCCAGCATTATAGAATCAGAAGATTTCACATAAATTTTAGGTTTCCAGTTTCTTTTGAACTATGTGAGATCTGGCAACACTGACCCCTGCCTTGTCAAGGCAACAAGTGGAACTGATTGGTTATAATAGAAGTCACAACTGCCTTTAAAGTCTCACTGTCATAGAGACGACATTTTATGTTCTCTGTGCAATGAAATTAGAAATAATAATAAGCAGCCAGTTTAAAAAAAACACTGGATTTAAGTTTGGAAACTTAAAATTGTATTTTTAAATAAGTTAGGGTTAAAAAGAAAATCACAATAAAATTGTCAAATATTTAAAATTGAAAGATAATGACAGCATTACTCATCAAATGTTGTAGAGTATCTTTAAATTGGTATCCAGACTGAAATTAGCTAAGCCTTAACCTCAAAATGCTAGATAAAAAGCAACAAAGTAAATGTGAAAAATATAGTAAAACTAAAAGCAGAGATCAGTGAAATCAGAAACACAATGTAGAGAAATACCAAAACCAATTTAATGAAATAAGTGAACAAATTAAACAGGTCTCTGTTAGACTGGTCAGGAAAAGCAGAGAAAAGACTGTATTAGTCGCCATTTTCTCTGATTACCTTATATCATTTTGCATTGATATAAAAGGAATACCTGAGGCTGGGTGATTTATAAAGAAAAGAGGTTTATTTGGCTCACAGTTCTGCAGACTGTACAAGAAGCTTGGTGCTGGCATCTGCTCCTTGTCAGGACCTCAGGAAGCTTTTACTCGTGGTTAGAAGGTGAAGGGAGAGTAGGTGTGTCACAAAGCAAGAGAGGGAGCAAGAGAGAGAGAGAGGAAGGGTTGTCACGCTCTTTTAAACAACTATCTCTGGCATGAACCAATAGAGTGAGAACTCACTGATCACCCAGGGAATGGCACCAAGACACTCATGAGGGATTCACTCCCATGAGCCAACACCTCCCGCTAGGCTCTACCTCCAACATGTGGGGGTCACATTTCAACATGTTATTTGGAGGGGACAAATATCCCAACTATATCAAAGACTAAAAGGCAAAAATTAAACAACATTAAAGGAATATAATTACATGATGGGCTTGCGGTCTTTGGTTCACTCTCCTCATTTTTGTTAGCTGGCCCCTGTAGGCATTTGAATTTGGACTCCTGTTCCACAGTTACAGCTACAGGCATTTATTTTTAAATTGAAGTAAAATTTGCATAACATGAAATGACATTTTAGAGTGAGCAATTCAGTGACATTTAGTACATTCATGGTGTTGTGCAACTACTACCTCTGTTTAGTTCCAGATCACTTTCATCGTCAAAAATAACATCCTATACTTATTAGGCAGTGGATTCCCATTCCCCGCCTTTTCTCAAATCCTCCTAACCACCATTCTGCTTTCTGTCTCTAGGGATTTATCTTTCCTGGATATGTCATAGAAATGGAATCATAAAATATATGACCTTTTGTGTCTGGAGCTACTTTCACTTAGTGTAATGTATTCTAGGTTCATCTACAGTGCAGCAAATATCACTTCATTCCTTTTGATGACTGAATTATATTCCATTGTGTGCATATACCATAATTGGTTTATCTGTCCAACTGTTGATGGCCGTCTGGGTTGTTGCTACCTTTTGGCTATTGTGAATAGTGCTGCCATGAATATTTATGTATAATTAGTAGCTTGAGTACCTGTTTTCAATTATTTGTGTATATACCCAGGAATGGAATTGCTGGGACAGCTTACTGTTTGTATACTTGGCTTTCATTACTGGTCTCCAAAATAATACTCTAGCAGTTGGCACACACATTTCCCTTTTACCCTGGTTGGAACTGCAGCTATAGCCCACAAAAGGAGACGAGCCATTGAAAATTATTTAAAGGGTTTCCAGGCACTTGATAAAAATATGTTTTTCTAGTGGGCTAGTCTGTTCAAGAATTCAAACCGTAAGTTGAAAGGTTGTCTGATAATCATAGAATTATAACTAAGAGAATTGGGTGTTCTTAAATGGTGTTTCTATCTAATTAGGATAAGCAGTTAAGTTGGGCAAGTTACCCTTCTCTACTTCGGGGATATTTTGCCTGTATGTCTTGTGCCAGGCATGATAAAGCACATTTTTCTCTGCTAATCAGTGCCAAAAGCACTCTGACAAAATTTTACCTTCCGTATCCATCCATGTATAATTATCATAAAAAATAGTGTATAATTGGATTGTTTATAACACAAAGGATAAATGCTTGAGGTGATGGATACCTCATTTCCTCTGATGTGATTATTACACATATTAGGCCTGTATTAAAATATTCCATATACTCCATAAATATATATACCTATTATGTACCCATACAAATTAAAAAGAAAAATATTTAAAAATATATAGTAAATAAAAATATCATTATCTTATACTCAGAAAGTTACAATAAATTGTTAGGTTGTTATACTTTCTTGCCATTTTTACTGTGTCAATATTGCCATCTTTTCCTGTAGCATCCTGTTTATGTATTTATTTTAAAGTTTTTTGTATATTTGCAAATACAAAAAATAATGCCAATCACAATGATAAATGAAGTTTTACAACCAAAACATGATTGAAGGCCAAGGCGGATGGATCACTTGAGGTCAGGAGTTCGAGACCAGCCTGGCTAATGTGGTGAAAGCCCATCTCTACTAAAAATACACAAATTAGCTCGGCATGGTGGCGTGTGCCTGTAATCCCAGCTACTTGGGAGGCTGAGGCAGGAGAATCACTTGAATCAGGTGGTGGAGGCTGCAATGGGCTGAGACTGTGCCACTGTATTTCAGTCTGGGCAACGGAACGAGACTCCATTTGAAAAACAAAACAAAACCAAAAAACCAAAAAACAAGAACCACGACTGAGAAAAGATCAGCCATACTGAAACAATACTTCTTTAACCTCAATTAGGTTCACATTGGACTTAAGCCTATGTGTTAAATCTTAAAGGAAGAAAGCAAAGTTAAATAATGCTCTGAAATACAGGAAAAACATCTTCCATTTTGGTGACTTCTCATAGATATGTTGGCTATTAGCTATCGGATATGCCGGTTTCTTCATAGAGACTCAGAAAATAAGTTTCATAAGTAATAAATTTCCAAAAGTTAACTGTTAATCTGGTACTAATTTTAATAGTAGATCTATTCCTAACGGTGTTCCCAAGTTATATCCTGAACACAGTGGCTTGTATACCCAAAAGATTTATTCTTCCGTATAGTAAAATTACCCAGGAAGTTAGAAGATCATAAAGTAATATGTAGAGATGGAGAGTGCAAGGGTGTATGTGAAGAAACCTAAGAAGATGACTGCGTGTGGTGGCTCACACCTGTAATTCCAGCACTTTGGGAGGCTGAGACAGGCAGATCACCTGAGGTCAGGAGTTCGAGACTAGCCTGGCCAACATGGAGAAACCCCTCTCTGTGTTCTACTAAAGACATTTCTTTAGTAGAAACATCACTACTGAAAACATAAAAATTATCTGGGCATGGTGGCTGGCACCTGTAATCCCAGCTACTTGGGAGGCTGAAGCAGGAAAATCACTTGAACCTGGGAGGCGGAGGTTGCAGTGAGTGGAGATCGCACCACTGCACTCCAGTCTGGGTGACAGAGTGAGACTCTGTCTCAAAAAAAAAAAAAAAAAAAAGCTGAGAAGATGAGCCAGCTGGAACAGAAAGCGCAGGGCCTGGTGGTGCATGTTGAAGGAGACCTTAAATTCCCCCAAATGGTGAATCGTTGAAGAATTGGTAACAGAGTATATGATCAAAGTGACATTAGAGAAAGGCTTACTTTCCTGACTATTTCCTGCCAATAAGCTGTTTTGAAGGAAGGGACAGAAAATAAACTGGTGAAGGAGAGAGAATTTTCCAACCAGAAGGAATAACATGTTCCAAGGGCATGAGTCTGATGACATATTAATGTCCAAGCATGAGGTTAGAAGTACAGCAAACAGACCTGATTTTCTGGAAGAAAGATTTTGTCAGATTATAATAAACAATAGATAAATAAATGTCAAACATTTCTATCCTTCAAAAACTTGTGTTTATTTCCTCACTGAATTTCCTTTATTCCTTCCTAAATCATAGTCCCTGAAGTTTGATGTCATGAATTTTAACAATGGTCTTTTAAAACTGGTTACTGTTAAAGCCTGAATCCTCAAGTTTTTTATTACCTGATATAAAATTTATTCATTTTAGCTGTAGAATACCCAAATGTCAAGGGACTTTGAAGACACAGTAATTTGAACCATATATCTCTATTCTTAGTGAAAAATGAAAACACCCCAGCAGAGTTTTATGTGGAGTAAACTAGGTCTGGAAATGGTCTGTATCGAGAGACCTAATGGCCTTTTGATGTCTGATTCTTTGATTTGGCTTTTTCCTTTTTAAAGGGGTGTTATGTGATTATAATTAGAAACATTTTAAGTTCTTTACTTGGGAAGTTAATTGTTCCTTAGCTTG